>NW_026511783.1:125789-183289 GCF_027579735.1 Bombina bombina
AAGGACAGATCACCATCGTTTAGTTCAGGGGGCTTCTTTTGTTCTTCCGACCTGGACTGTAATTTCAACAGATGCAAGTCTTACAGGTTGGGGAGCTGTGTGGGGGTCTCTGACAGCACAAGGGGTTTGGGAATCTCAGGAGGTGAGATTACCGATCAATATTTTGGAACTCCGTGCAATTTTCAGAGCTCTTCAGTCATGGCCTCTTCTAAAGAGAGAATCTTTCATTTGTTTTCAGACAGACAATGTCACAACTGTGGCATACATCAATCATCAAGGAGGGACTCACAGTCCTCTGGCTATGAAAGAAGTATCTCGAATTCTGGTATGGGCGGAATCCAGCTCCTGTCTAGTTTCTGCGGTTCATATCCCAAGTATAGACAATTGGGAAGCGGATTATCTCAGTCGCCAAACGTTACATCCGGGCGAATGGTCTCTTCACCCAGAGGTATTTCTTCAGATTGTTCAAATGTGGGGACTTCCAGAAATAGATCTGATGGCCTCTCATCTAAACAAGAAACTTCCCAGGTATCTGTCCAGATCCAGGGATCCTCAAGCGGAAGCAGTGGATGCATTGTCACTTCCTTGGAAGTATCATCCTGCCTATATCTTTCCGCCTCTAGTTCTTCTTCCAAGAGTAATCTCCAAGATTTTGAAGGAATGCTTGTTTGTTCTGCTGGTAGCTCCAGCATGGCCTCACAGGTTTTGGTATGCGGATCTTGTCCGGATGGCCTCTTACCAACCGTGGACTCTTCCGTTAAGACCAGACCTTCTGTCGCAAGGTCCTTTTTTCCATCAGGATCTCAAATCCTTAAATTTAAAGGTATGGAGATTGAACGCTTGATTCTAAGTCAAAGAGGTTTCTCTGACTCTGTGATTAATACTATGTTACAGGCTCGTAAATCCGTATCTAGGGAGATATATTATAGAGTCTGGAAGACTTATATTTCTTGGTGTCTTTCTCATCATTTTTCCTGGCATTCTTTTAGAATTCCGAGAATTTTACAGTTTCTTCAGGATGGTTTGGATAAAGGTTTGTCTGCAAATTCCTTGAAAGGACAAATCTCTGCTCTTTCTGTTCTTTTTCACAGAAAGATTGCTAATCTTCCTGATATTCATTGTCTTGTACAAGCTTTGGTTCGTATAAAACCTGTCATTAAGTCAATTTCTCCTCCTTGGAATTTGAATTTGGTTCTGGGGGCTCTTCAAGCTCCTCCGTTTGAACCTATGCATTCATTGGACATTAAATTACTTTCTTGGAAAGTTTTGTTCCTTTTGGCCATCTCTTCTGCCAGAAGAGTTTCTGAATTATCTGCTCTTTCTTGTGAGTCTCCTTTTCTGATTTTTCACCAGGATAAGGCGGTGTTGCGAACTTCTTTTAAATTTTTACCTAAGGTTGTGAATTCTAACATCATTAGTAGAGAAATTGTGGTTCCTTCATTATGTCCTAATCCTAATAATTCTAAGGAGAAATCATTGCATTCTTTGGATGTAGTTTGAGCTTTGAAATATTATGTTGAAGCTACTAAGAATTTCCGAAAGACTTCTAGTCTATTTGTTATCTTTTCCGGATCTAGGAAAGGTCAGAAGGCCTCTGCCATTTCTTTGGCATCTTGGTTGAAATCTTTAATTCATCATGCTTATGTCGAGTCGGGTAAAACTCCGCCTCAAAGGATTACAGCTCATTCTACAAGGTCAGTTTCTTTCTACTTCCTGGGCGTTTAGGAATGAAGCTTCGGTTGATCAGATTTGCAAAGCAGCAACTTGGTCTTCTTTGCATACTTTTACTAAATTCTACCATTTTGATGTGTTTTCTTCTTCTGAAGCAGTTTTTGGTAGAAAAGTACTTCAGGCAGCTGTTTCAGTTTGATTCTTCTGCTTATAATTTCATTTTTTTTTCATTATAAGATTTAAACTTTATTTTGGGTGTGGATTATTTTCAGCGGAATTGTCTGTCTTTATTTTATCCCTCCCTCTCTAGTGACTCTTGCGTGGAAGATCCACATTTCTCCAACATAGGTGTGTCCGGTCCACGGCGTCATCCTTACTTGTGGGATATTCTCTTCCCCAACAGGAAATGGCAAAGAGCCCAGCAAAGCTGGTCACATGATCCCTCCTAGGCTCCGCCTACCCCAGTCATTCTCTTTGCCGTTGTACAGGCAACATCTCCACGGAGATGGCTTAGAGTTTTTTAGTGTTTAACTGTAGTTTTTCATTATTCAATCAAGAGTTTGTTATTTTCAAATAGTGCTGGTACGTACTATTTACTCAGAAACAGAAAAGAGATGAAGAATTCTGTTTGTATGAGGAAAATGATTTTAGCAACCGTAACTAAAATCCATGGCTGTTCCACACAGGACTGTTGAGAGCAATTAACTTCAGTTGGGGGAACAGTGTGCAGTCTCTTACTGCTTGAGGTATGACACATTCTAACAAGACGATGTAATGCTGGAAGCTGTCATTTTCCCTATGGGATCCGGTAAGCCATGTTTATTACGATTGTAAATAAGGGCTTCACAAGGGCTTATTTAAACTGTAGACTTTTTCTGGGCTAAATCGATTGATTATTAACACATATTTAGCCTTGAGGAATCATTTTATCTGGGTATTTTGAGATAATAATATAGGCAGAGTCTCATTTTCGCGCCGGTGTTGCGCACTTGTTTTTGAGAGGCATGGCATGCAGTCGCATGTGAGAGGAGCTCTGATACTTATAAAAGACTTCTGAAGGCGTCATTTGGTATCGTATTCCCCTTTGGGTTTGGTTGGGTCTCAGCAAAGCAGATACCAGGGACTGTAAAGGGGTTTAAAATTTAAAACGGCTCCGGTTCCGTTATTTTAAGGGTTAAAGCTTCCAAAATTGGTGTGCAATATTTTCAAAGCTTTAAGACGCTGTGGTGAAAATTTGGTGAATTTTGAACAATTCCTTCATGTTTTTTCGCAATTGCAGTAATAAAGTGTGTTCAGTTTAAAATTTAAAGTGACAGTAACGGTTTTATTTTAAAACGTTTTTTGTACTTTCTGATCAAGTTTATGCCTGTTTAACATGTCTGAACTACCAGATAGACTGTGTTCTGAATGTGGGGAAGCCAGAATTCCTATTCATTTAAATAAATGTGATTTATGTGATAATGACAATGATGCCCAAGATGATTCCTCAAGTGAGGGGAGTAAGCATGGTACTGCATCATTCCCTCCTTCGTCTACACGAGTCTTGCCCACTCAGGAGGCCCCTAGTACATCTAGCGCGCCAATACTCCTTACTATGCAACAATTAACGGCTGTAATGGATAATTCTGTCAAAAACATTTTAGCCAAAATGAACCCTTGTCAGCGTAAGCGTGGCTGCTCTGTTTTAGTTACTGAAGAGCATGACGACGCTGATATTAATATCTCTGAAGGGCCCCTAACCCAATCTGAGGGGGCCAGGGAGGTTTTGTCTGAGGGAGAAATTACTGATTTAGGGAACATTTCTCAACAGGCTGAATCTGATGTGATTACATTTAAATTTAAATTGGAACATCTCCGCATTTTGCTTAAGGAGGTATTATCCACTCTGGATGATTGTGAAAATTTAGTCATCCCAGAGAAACTATGTAAAATGGACAAGTTCCTAGAGGTGCCGGGGCTCCCAGAAGCTTTTCCTATACCCAAGCGGGTGGCGGACATTGTTAATAAAGAATGGGAAAGGCCCGGTATTCCTTTCGTCCCTCCCCCCATATTTAAAAAATTGTTTCCTATGGTCGACCCCAGAAAGGACTTATGGCAGTCAGTCCCCAAGGTCGAGGGAGCGGTTTCTACTTTAAACAAACGCACCACTATTCCCATAGAGGATAGTTGTGCTTTCAAAGATCCTATGGATAAAAAATTAGAAGGTTTGCTTAAAAAGATGTTTGTTCAGCAGGGTTACCTTCTACAACCCATTTCATGCATTGTCCCTGTCACTACTGCCGCATATTTCTGGTTTGATGAACTGCTTAAGGTGCTCGATAGTGACTCTCCTCCTTATGAGGAGATTATGGACAGAATCAATGCTCTCAAATTGGCTAATTCTTTCACTCTAGACGCCTCTTTGCAATTGGCTAAGTTAGCGGCTAAGAACTCTGGGTTTGCTATTGTGGCGCGCAGAGCGCTTTGGTTGAAATCTTGGTCGGCTGATGCGTCTTCCAAGAACAAGCTACTAAACATTCCTTTCAAGGGGAAAAACGTTGTTTGGTCCTGACTTGAAAGAGATTATCTCTGATATCACTGGGGGTAAGGGCCACGCCCCTTCCTCAGGATCGGCCTTTCAAGGCTAAAAATAGACCTAATTTTCGTCCCTTTCGTAAAAACGGACCAGCCCAAGGTGCTACGTCCTCTAAGCAAGAGGGTAATACTTCTCAGGCCAAGCCAGCTTGGAGACCAATGCAAGGCTGGAACAAGGGAAAGCAGGCCAAGAAACCTGCCACTGCTACCAAGACAGCATGAAATATTGGCCCCCGATCCGGGACCGGATCTGGTGGGGGGCAGACTCTCTCTCTTCGCTCAGGCTTGGGCAAGAGATGTTCTGGATCCTTGGGCGCTAGAAATAGTCTCCCAGGGTTATCTTCTGGAATTCAAGGGACTTCCCCCAAGGGGGAGGTTCCACAGGTCGCAGTTGTCTTCAGACCACATAAAAAGACAGGCGTTCTTACATTGTGTAGAAGACCTGTTAAAAATGGGAGTGATTCATCCTGTTCCATTAAGAGAACAGGGGATGGGGTTCTACTCCAATCTGTTCATAGTTCCCAAAAAAGAGGGAACGTTCAGACCAATCCTAGATCTCAAGATCTTAAACAAATTTCTCAAGGTCCCATCGTTCAAGATGGAAACCATTCGAACTATCCTTCCTTCCATCCAGGAAGGTCAATTCATGACCACGGTGGATTTAAAGGATGCGTATCTACATATTCCTATCCACAAGGAACATCATCGGTTCCTAAGGTTTGCATTCCTGGACAAACATTACCAGTTCGTGGCGCTTCCTTTCGGATTAGCCACTGCTCCAAGGATTTTCACAAAGGTACTAGGGTCCCTTCTAGCGGTGCTAAGACCAAGGGGCATTGCAGTAGTACCTTACCTGGACGACATTCTGATTCAAGCGTCGTCCCTTCCTCAAGCAAAGGCTCACACGGACATTGTCCTGGCCTTTCTCAGATCTCACGGCTGGAAAGTGAACGTGGAAAAGAGTTCTCTATCCCCGTCAACAAGGGTTCCCTTCTTGGGAACAATTATAGACTCCTTAGAAATGAGGATCTTTCTAACAGAGGCCAGAAAAACAAAGCTTCTGGACTCTTGTCGGATACTTCATTCCGTTCCTCTTCCTTCCATAGCTCATTGCATGGAAGTGATCGGGTTGATGGTGGCGGCGATGGACATAGTTCCTTTTGCGCGCATTCATCTAAGACCATTACAACTGTGCATGCTCAGTCAGTGGAATGGGGACTATACAGACTTGTCTCCGAAGATACAAGTAAATCAGAGGACCAGAGACTCACTCCGTTGGTGGCTGTCCCTGGACAATCTGTCTCAAGGGATGATGTTCCACAGACCAGAGTGGGTCATTGTCACGACCGACGCCAGTCTGATAGGCTGGGGCGCGGTCTGGGGATCCCTGAAAGCTCAGGGTCTTTGGTCTCGGGAAGAATCTCTTCTACCGATAAATATTCTGGAACTGAGAGCGATATTCAATGCTCTCCAGGCCTGGCCCCAGCTTGCGAGGACCAGGTTCATACGGTTTCAATCAGACAACATGACGACTGTTGCGTACATCAACCATCAGGGGGGAACAAGGAGTTCCCTAGCGATGGAAGAAGTAACCAAAATTATTCTTTGGGCGGAGTCTCACTCCTGCCACCTGTCTGCTATCCACATCCCAGGAGTGGAAAATTGGGAAGCGGATTTTCTGAGTCGGCAGACATTGCATCCGGGGGAGTGGGAACTCCATCCGGAAATATTTGCCCAAGTCACTCACCTGTGGGGCATTCCAGACATGGATCTGATGGCCTCTCGTCAGAACTTCAAAGTTCCTTGCTACGGGGCCAGATCCAGGGATCCCAAGGCGGCTCTAGTGGATGCACTAGTAGCACCTTGGACCTTCAAACTAGCTTATGTGTTCCCGCCATTTCCTCTCATCCCCAGGCTGATAGCCAGGATCAAGCAGGAGAGGGCGTCGGTGATCTTGATAGCTCCTGCGTGGCCACGCAGGACTTGGTATGCAGATCTGGTGAATATGTCATCGGCTCCACCTTGGAAGCTACCTTTGAGACGAGACCTTCTTGTTCAGGGTCCGTTCGAACATCCGAATCTGGTTTCACTCCAGCTGACTGCTTGGAGATTGAACGCTTGATTTTATCGAAGCGAGGATTCTCAGATTCTGTTATCGATACTCTTGTTCAGGCCAGAAAGCCTGTGACTAGAAAGATTTACCACAAAATTTGGAAAAAATATATCTGTTGGTGTGAATCTAAAGGATTCCCTTGGGACAAGGTTAAGATTCCTAGGATTCTATCCTTCCTTCAAGAAGGATTGGAAAAAGGATTATCTGCAAGTTCCCTGAAGGGACAGATTTCTGCCTTGTCGGTATTACTTCACAAAAAGCTGGCAGCTGTGCCAGATGTTCAAGCCTTTGTTCAGGCTCTGGTTAGAATCAAGCCTGTTTACAAACCTTTGACTCCCCCTTGGAGTCTCAATTTAGTTCTTTCAGTGCTTCAGGGGGTTCCATTTGAACCCTTACATTCCGTTGATATTAAGTTATTATCTTGGAAAGTTTTGTTTTTAGTTGCGATTTCTTCTGCTAGAAGAGTCTCAGAATTATCTGCTCTGCAGTGTTCTCCTCCTTATCTGGTGTTCCATGCAGATAAGGTGGTTTTACGTACTAAACCTGGTTTTCTTCCAAAAGTTGTTTCTAACAAAAACATTAACCAGGAGATTATCGTACCTTCTCTGTGTCCAAAACCAGTTTCAAAGAAGGAACGTTTGTTGCACAATTTGGATGTTGTTCGCGCTCTAAAATTCTATTTAGATGCTACAAAGGATTTTAGACAAACATCTTCCTTGTTTGTTGTTTATTCAGGTAAAAGGAGAGGTCAAAAAGCAACTTCTACCTCTCTCTCTTTTTGGATTAAAAGCATCATCAGATTGGCTTACGAGACTGCCGGACGGCAGCCTCCCGAAAGAATCACAGCTCATTCCACTAGGGCTGTGGCTTCCACATGGGCCTTCAAGAACGAGGCTTCTGTTGATCAGATATGTAGGGCAGCGACTTGGTCTTCACTGCACACTTTTACCAAATTTTACAAGTTTGATACTTTTGCTTCTTCTGAGGCTATTTTTGGGAGAAAGGTTTTGCAAGCCGTGGTGCCTTCCATTTAGGTGACCTGATTTGCTCCCTCCCTTCATCCGTGTCCTAAAGCTTTGGTATTGGTTCCCACAAGTAAGGATGACGCCGTGGACCGGACACACCTATGTTGGAGAAAACAGAATTTATGTTTACCTGATAAATTTCTTTCTCCAACGGTGTGTCCGGTCCACGGCCCGCCCTGGTTTTTTTTTAATCAGGTCTGATATTTTATTTTCTTTAACTACAGTCACCACGGTACCATATGGTTTCTCCTATGCAAATATTCCTCCTTAACGTCGGTCGAATGACTGGGGTAGGCGGAGCCTAGGAGGGATCATGTGACCAGCTTTGCTGGGCTCTTTGCCATTTCCTGTTGGGGAAGAGAATATCCCACAAGTAAGGATGACGCCGTGGACCGGACACACCGTTGGAGAAAGAAATTTATCAGGTAAACATAAATTCTGTTTTTGGGTAGTCATTATCCCATACGTCACTAGCTCATGGACTCTTGCTAATTACATGAAAGAAAACATAATTTATGTAAGAACTTACCTGATAAATTAATTTCTTTCATATTAGCAAGAGTCCATGAGGCCCACCCTTTTTGTGGTGGTTATGATTTTTTTGTATAAAGCACAATTATTCCAATTCCTTATTTTTTTATGCTTTCGCACTTTTTTCTTATCACCCCACTTCTTGGCTATGCGTTAAACTGATTTGTGGGTGTGGTGAGGGGTGTATTTATAGGCATTTTGAGGTTTGGGAAACTTTGCCCCTCCTGGTAGGAATGTATATCCCATACGTCACTAGCTCATGGACTCTTGCTAATATGAAAGAAATGAATTTATCAGGTAAGTTCTTACATAAATTATGTTTTTCGTATGGGAAGGAGATGCATACATTACAAAAGTGCACAATGAAAATCATTTAAAATTTATACAAAACAAATAATTGAACCATTCACACAAAAAAATACACAGGAAAAATTGTATTTTTAATGTGCATCAAAAATGGTAACAAAATTGATCCCCAAAAATGTATTTGATCAAAAATGTAAAATTTGTATGTAAATTGTGATAACTATGCACAATGTAAATGGTACACTAGATGTGCAAAGTCCAAATTGTAATTGTTGATTCCCCCCGTCCCCGTCCCCCCGTAAAATAGGTGTTTCATGGGTGTATATGAAATTTTCTCTCAAATCCCAACGTAATTCTCTAAACATTTCTGTCCTACAGTTCTCACAGTTTTTTTTCCAGCAAATGAAAAGTTAGCAAGATTACTAAATACCCTAATGGAAAAACAGATATATACGAAAATATAGGCGTTCTTAAAGGGACATAAAACAAGTTGGGATAGAGATAAAATATAATAATATGTACTTTAATTACTTTACCTGCAAATTTATACTGCAGCGGCTCACCATTAACACTTTCTTATTGTACAGCTCTAACTCCCCAAACTCCCCCCACACAATTCCTTTTATGGCTGCATCTATATCCACCATTGATATGGTAAAATGCAAGCTTTTAACACTCATTATCTGCTGGAGCAGCCTAGAAGCAAATAAGCTGCTGTGAACTCAGTTAAAATACAATGTTTGTGTTTCTGATGCTGAATACTGTTAAATGGGGGAGGGGGGTGGATCGGTCTACTCCAGAAAGCACAGCTATGTAACTTATTTTGCTTATTTTTGGAAATGATTTTAAAATACTTGCCAACAATTTTTTATGCAAATTATGCAAATTATTTTCTTTCATGTAATTGGCAAGAGTCCATGAGCTAGTGACGTATGGGATAAAAAAAGTTTCCCAAACCTCAAAATGCCTATAAATACACCCCTCACCACACCCACAATTCAGTTTTACAAACTTTGCCTCCCATGGAGGTGGTGAAGTAAGTTTGTGCTAGATTCTACGTTGATATGCGCTTCGCAGCAGGCTGAAGCCCGGTTTTCCTCTCAGCGTGCAGTGAATGTCAGAGGGATGTGAAGAGAGTATTGCCTATTTGAATACCATGGTCTTCCTCTAGGGGATCTATTTCATAGGTTCTCTGTTATCGGTCGTAGAGATTTCTTCTCCTACCTCCCTTTTCAGATCGACGATATACTCTTATATACCATTATCTCTACTGATTCTCGTTTCAGTACTGGTGTGGCTATCTACTTTATGTAGATGAGTGTCTTTGGGTAAGTAAGTCTTATTTTATTTATGACACTCTCAGCTATGGTTTGGCACTTTATATGTAAAGTTCTAAATATATGTTTTATACTTATATTTGCCATGATTCAGGTCAATCAGTTTATTTTCCTTCTTTCAGACTGTCAGTTTCATTTTTTGGGAAAATGCATATGAATGAAATATTTTCTTACCTAAAATTTTCAATTGACTTTTTTCCTTTAAATTGCGGGCTGTTAGGCTCGCGGGTGCAAAAAATGCTAGAATTTATTGCGTTATTTTTGGCGCAAGACTTTTTTGGCGCGAGATTGACGTTTGTCTGACGTCAATGACGTAATTTCCGGCGTCGTAGTTTTATTACAGACGTTTTTGGCACCAAAAAATATGTGGGCATCATACTTGGCGCCAGTTTTTTTACATTATTTAAGTCTCACTTTTTAGTTGCTTCTGGTTTCTAGAGGCTTGTTCTGTTTGCATTTTTTCCCATTCCTGAAACTGTCATTTAAGGAATTTGATTTTGCTTTATATGTTGTTTTTCTATTACATATTGCAAGATATTCCAAAAACTGTTCCTGTATCAGAAAATACTGTTGGATTCCTGATGACTGATATCAGTCCTACCACAGCTAAGTTAATTTATTTTAATGTTATGAATTTTATCTTTAGCTATGGTTTGTAATAAGTTATCATGAGAAACTTTTACATGCAGAGTCCATTAGTATTTATGCATTATCTATTGCTATTCTTTTTACATCTAATGTACAAGATATACCTAGGAATCTATGAGAATGTTTTTCTGATTCTATCCTAAAGGCTTTGTCTGACATCCCGCCTTCTAATAAAATTTATAGGTCTTTTTTAAACTTCTCATTTAGTTGATGAATTTTTAAATGACCGACAACATTTTGAATTATCCTTCTCTGATGATGTTTTTTCTCATTTAGAATATACTTCATCAAATATTTGACACTAGCAAATCTACTTTTTTATTTTTTAATAGAGTACATTCGTTGTTGAAAAGGTGTTGATTATATTGGATATTGAGGAGTCTAGTTCTTTTGATTTAAGACTAGCTAACATTTAAATTCTGCTCATTAACCTCCTGTGGTTTCTTCAGAGGTTTTTTTCCCAGTTCATGATACTAGGGAATGGAATAGGCCTGGGACTTATTTTATTCCTTCTTTAAGGTTTTTAAATTGTATCCTTTGCCGGCAGTTAGTTTAAAGTTTTGAGGAAGATCCCCAAAGTTAATGGGGCTATCTCTACTCTTGCTAAACATACTACTATTCCTATAGAAAATAGTATTTATTTTTTTTCCTTCAGATGGGAAACTTGTATCTTATTCAAGGAAAATTATTTTATTTCAGGTCCTTTTCTTAGGCCTGCAATTTATTTGGCTGATGTTGCAAATGCTTCAACTTTCTGGTTGGATATTTTAGTGCAACAAGTATCGGATTATGATTTGTTTTAGCATTGTTAAGTTGATCAACATGCTAATAATTTCATTTGTGTCGTCATTTTTTTGATATTTTCACAATTGAGGTTTAATCTATGTCTTTAGCTATTTTTAGCTAGAAGAACTTTGTGACTTAATCTTGGAATGCTAATTTGATTTCTAAAATTCATATTTCTTTTTTTCCAAGGTAATCAATTATTTGGTTCACAATTGGATTCAATTTTTTCCAACTGTTACTCTGGGGAAGGGAGTATTTTTGTTGCTTCAAGATTGAGTTCTAAGAGTAAATCTTAAGCTTATATTAGTTTGTTCCTAATAAGGAACGGAATCCTAATTCTTCCCCAAGTAACATGTTTATAATTGGAAGCTTTCTTCAACATGGAATGAATTTAAGCTATTTAAAAGATCAAAGTCAGCCCCCCAAATTTGCATGTAGGTGCGTTTTTTTATTCCAGCTTAGCTGGTAAGGGGCAGGTTTTGACTTTTTTAAATTTGTTTGGTACAATTCGGTCCAAACTTCTTAGATTGGGGTACTGAATAGGATTCAGAGTAAAACCGCCTGTGAGAAGTTTTTTTCTCTCTAGCATATACCAGCTATTCCAGTAAAGGCTCACACTTTTCTGAAGTATGTTTCAGACCTGTATGTGTTGGGTACTTGTGAGGCGCGGCTGGTTACCCGTTGGGGTCTCAAGGCTCTGCTCAGACCTGGAGTTATCTGGGGTATTCATTCAGTTCCATTTCAGGAACAGGGTTTGGGGTTTTGTTCAAAACTATTCATTGAACAATAGAATAGAAAATCTTTTTGATTTGTCATATGAGTTCCTTCTTTCAGAATGGTGTTTATATGGTCTATTCTGCCTTTTTGGTCAGTAAGGGCATTATTTGTTTACAATAGATACAATAGATGCATATCTTCTTCTGTTTTCATTCAGATTATTTTCATTTTCTGAGATTCTCTTTTTTTGACAAGCATTACCAATTTGTTGCTTTTCCTTCTGGTCTAGCAACAGCTCTGATAATCTTTTCAAGGTTCTCAGTGTTTCCTTATTTGGACGATCTCGTGGTACTGGCTCAGTCTTTTTGTTCTGCAGAATTTCATACGATTCAACTTTTGTTGTTTCTTCTAAGACATGGTTGGAGGATCTTTTTATCAAAAGATCCTTGGTTGCTCAGACAAGGGTAACCTTTTTTTAGGTTTCCAGATAGATTGTGTCAATGTCTTTGTCTCTAACAGACAGGAGACAATTATATTGGGTTCAGTTTGTCGGAACCTTCAGTCTCTATTATTTCCTTCAGTAGCTATATGCATGGAAGTTTTAGGTCTCATGGCTGCAGCATTGGATTCAATTTCCTTTGCTCATTTTCATATGAAACCTTTCCAGTTTTTTATGCTGAATTAATGGTGCAGGGATTCTAGGATATCATTTTTTAATATCTTTGAATTCCAATGTTCAACTATCTTTGACTTGGTGGTTAGATCACCATCATATAGTTCTACGGGTCTCTTCGATTCATCCAACCTGGACCTTGATCACTACATATGCGAGTCTTTTAGGTTGGGAGGCTGTCTGGGGATCTCTGTCAGCACAAGGGGTTTGGAAATCTCAGGAGGCGAGATTACCATTCAATATTTTGGAACTCCGTGCATTCTCAGAGTTTGTCAGTTTTGGCTTCTTTTTGAAGAGAGAGACGTTATTGTTTTTCAGACAGACTATGTCACAACTGTGGCGTATGTCAATCATCAGGGTGGGACTCTCAGTCCTTAGGCTGTGAAAGAAGTATCTCGGATACTTGCTTGGGCTAAATCCAGCTCCTGTCTAATTTCTGCGGTCCATATCCCAGGTTTAGACAATTGGGAAGCGGATTATCTCTGTCAATCAAGCTTTACATCCGGGAGAATGGTCTCTTTACCCAGATGTGTTTTTTCAAATTGTTCTGATGTGAGGGTTTCCAGTAATAGTTCTGATGGCATCTCATCTAAACAAGAAAACTTCCCAGGTACCTATTCAGGTCCGGGGATCCTCAGGCGGAAACAGTGTATGCATTGACACTTCCTTGGAGTTATCAATCTGCCTATATTTTTGCTCCTTCTGGTTCTTCTTTTTAAGAGTGATTTTTCAAAATCTTCATGGAGCAATCGTTTGTGCTGCTGGTGGCTCCAGCATGGCGCTCAGGTTTTGGTATATGGTTCTTGTTCGGATATCCAGTTGCCAACCTTGGTCACTTCCATTTAGGCCAGACCTTATATCTTAAGATTCGTTTTTTCCGTCAGGAAATCAAATTATTAAATTTGATGGTATGGAAATTAAAACGCTTAGTGCTTAGTCATAGAGGTTTCTCTGACTCAGTGATTAATACTATGTTGCAGGTTCGTAAATCTGTGTCTAGAAAGATTTATTATCGAGTTTGGAAGACTTACATCTTATGATGCTCTTCTCATAATTTCTCTTGGCATTCTTTTAGAATTCCTAGGATTTTATAGTTTCTTCATAAGGTTTTGTCTGCAAGTTCCTTGAAAGGACAAATCTCTGCTCTTTCTGTGCTGTTTCACAGAAAAAATTGCTAATCTTTCTGATATTCATTGTTTTGTTCAGGCTTTGGTTCGTATCAAGCCTGTCATTAAGCCAATTTCTCCTCCTTGGAGTCTTAATTTGGTTCTGAGGGCTTAACAGGCTCTACCGTTTGAGCATATGCATTCTTTGGACATTGAATTACTTTCATGGAAAGTATTGTTCCTTTTGGCCATCTCTTCTAGAAGAGTTTTTGAATTATCTGCTCTTTCTTGTGAGTCTCCTTTTCTGATTTTTCATCAGGATAAGGTGGTTTTGCTGTCTTTATTTAAATTTTTACCTCAAGTTGTGAATTCTAACAACATTAATAGAGGAATTATTGTTCCTTCCTTGTGTCCTAAATCCTAAGAATTCTTTGGAAAGATCCTTACATTCTTTGGAAGTGGTCAGAGTTTTGAAATATTATGTTGAAGCTACTAAGATTTCAGAAAGACTTCTAGTCTATTTGTTATCTTTTCTGGTTTTAGGAAAGGTCAGAAGGCTTCTGCCATTTCTTTGGCGTCTTGGTTAAAGCTTTTGATTCATCATGCTTATGTGGAGTTGGGTAAATCCCCGCCTCAAAGGATTACGGCTCATTCTACTAGGTCAGTTTCTACTTCCTGGGCTTTTAAGAATGAAGCTTCTGTTGATCAGATTTGCAAAGCAGCAACTTGGTCTTCTTTGCATACTTTTACTAAATTCTACCATTTAGATGTTTTTTCTTCTTCAGAAGCAGTTTTTGGTAGAAAAGTACTTCAGGCAGCTGTTTCAGTCTGATTCTTCTGCATATAATTTCATTTTTTTTCATTATAAAGATTAAAACTTTTGATTTGGGTTGTGGATTGTTTTTTCAGCGGAATTGGCTGTCTTTATTTTATCCCTCCCTCTCTAGTGACTCTTGCGTGAAGTTCCACATCTTGGGTATTTGCTATCCCATACGTCACTAGCTCATGGACTCTTGCCAATTACATGAAAGAAAACATAATTTATGTAAGAACTTACCTGATAAATTCATTTCTTTCATATTGGCAAGAGTCCATGAGACCCACCCTTTTTTGTCGTGGTTATGATTTTTTTGTATAAAGCACAATTATTCCAATTCCTTGTTGATGCTTTCGCTCCTTTCTTATCACCCCACTTCTTGGCTATTCGTTAAACTGAATTGTGGGTGTGGTGAGGGGTGTATTTATAGGCATTTTGAGGTTTGGGAAACTTTGCCCCTCCTGGTCGGAATGTATATCCCATACGTCACTAGCTCATGGACTCTTGCCAATATGAAAGAAATGAATTTTTCAGGTAAGTTCTTACATAAATTATGTTTTTACTTAATTAGTCCTTTTAGAATATGCACCAAACTCAACATGTTTCTTTTTTATGACACGATGAGTCCACGGATCATCTTTAATTACTAATGGGATATTCACCTCCTGGTCAGCAGGAGGCGGCAAAGAGCACCACAGCAGAGCTGTTATATAGCTCCTCCCTTCCCTCCCACTCCAGTCATTCTCTTTGCCTACGTTAGTAATAGGAAGTGGCAAAGTGAGGTGTTAGAAAAGATTCTTCAGTCAAGAGTTTATTATTTTCTTTCATGTAATTAGCAAGAGTCCATGAGCTAGTGACGTATGGGATATACATTCCTACCAGGAGGGGCAAAGTTTCCCAAACCTCAAAATGCCTATAAATACACCCCTCACCACACCCACAATTCAGTTTTACAAACTTTGCCTCCCGTGGAGGTGGTGAAGTAAGTTTGTGCTAGATTCTGCGTTGATATGCGCTTCGCAGCAGGCTGGAGCCCGGTTTTCCTCTCAGTGTGCAGGGATGTAAAGAGAGTATTGCCTATTTGAATTCAATGGTCTCCTTCTACGGGATCTATTTCATAGGTTCTCTGTTATCGGTCGTAGAGATTCATCTCTTACCTCCCTTTTCAGATCGACGATATACTCTTATATATACCATTACCTCTACTGATTCCCGTTTCAGTACTGGTTTGGCTATCTACTATATGTAGATGAGTGTCCTGGGGTAAGTAAGTCTTATTTTTTGTGACACTCTAAGCTATGGTTGGGCACTTTATTTATAAAGTTCTAAATATATGTCTTTAAACTTATATTTGCCATGATTCAGGATGATCAATATTCCTTATTTCAGACAGTCAGTTTCATTATTTGGGATAATGCATATGAATAATCATTTTTTTCTTACCTTAAAAATTGTTTCAATTGACTTTTTTCCCTGTGGGCTGTTAGGCTCACGGGGGCTGAAAATGCTTCAATTTATTGCGTCATTCTTGGCGCAGACTTTTTTGACGCAAAAAATTCTGTTTGTCATTACCGGCATCTTCTGAAGCAATTTTTGGTAGAAAAGTACTTCAGGCAGCTGTTTCAGTTTGATTCTTCTGCTTATAATTTCAGTTTTTTTCATTATTAAGATTAAAACTTTTGTTTTGGGTTGTGGATTATTATTTTTCAGCGGAATTGGCTGTCTTTATTTTATCCCTCCCTCTCTAGTGACTCTTGCGTGGAAGTTCCACATCTTGGGTATTTATTATCCCATACGTCACTAGCTCATGGACTCTTGCTAATTACATGAAAGAAAACATAATTTATGTAAGAACTTACCTGATAAATTCATTTCTTTCATATTAGCAAGAGTCCATGAGGCCCACCCTTTTTTTGTGGTGGTTATGATTTTTTTGTATAAAGCACAATTATTCCAATTCCTTATTTTGATGCTTTCGCTCCTTTCTTATCATCCCACTTCTTGGCTATTCGTTAAACTGAATTGTGGGTGTGGTGAGGGGTGTATTTATAGGCATTTTGAGGTTTGGGAAACTTTGCCCCTCCTGGTAGGAATGTATATCCCATACGTCACTAGCTCATGGACTCTTGCTAATATGAAAGAAATGAATTTATCAGGTAAGTTCTTACATAAATTATGTTTTTAAAGTAGTACAAGATTGTGCTGCTTTGTTCTAGGGTGTAGCCGTAGTCCATATCAGTCTCTTCAGTAGAGCATTGGTGGCTTTAGAGCAATGGGAACTTTTGGGACATAATTCTCACTGCACCTCCTATACATTTATGCTGCCCTAATCCTGATAGCCTAAGTAAGATGACTCAGGCTTTATCTTTATCCACAGGGCTATGTGAGGGAGAGGACCTCTCAAACCTGGTGAGCTGCCCTGCTGTCGGGCAGATTTTAAAGGTAAGTGCTGACTTTTTTTTTTCTGGGTCTGAAGAAAGATTCAGGACAGAGGAAGTGTAGCACTTTATTGGGACATAAACTCCTATATATATATATATATATATATATATATATATATATATATATATATATATATATATATATATATATATATATATATATATATATATAGGTGGCCCTCGTTTTACAACGGTTCAATTTACACCGTTTCAGAATAACAACCTTTTTTTCCAGTCATGTGACTGCTATTGAAAAGCATTGAGAAGCAGTGCATTTATTAAAATAGCCAGTAGGTGGAGCTGTTCGCTTGTGTTGCAGCAAAGCCAAGCAAGCTAAAATTAATCAGTTTAACCAGACCTGAGCTATCGAGCAGATTTTAAAGGAACAAGATCTTCCTGCCTTTAAATCAGTCCAGACTGGAATGCATAGAAAGAACTGTTTGCAGAAAAATGCAAGTGAAGTCTATGTTGTGTGATTATTTTATTAGGTTTATAATGCTGTTTAGCAAATGTTTTTGTTCATTTAACTTAGTTTAATTATATATTCTGTGTTGTGTGATTATTTTATTAGGTTGATAACGCTGTTTATCATTTAAAGTCTTCATTTCAATGCTTTAAAAATAATGTATTAGGTGTTACTTATGACAATTTTGAGAGGGGTCTGGAACCTATCTCCCTTAATTCCCATTGACTTACATTATAAACTGGGTTTCAATTTACAACAGTTTCGATTTACAACCATTCCTTCTGGAACCTAACCCCGGCGTAAACTGAGGGCTACCTGTATATATATATACAGTATATATAAAGGGAGGGGATCCTGTGACAGCATGTTACTAGCAGGCACTGGGGCTGAGGACATTAGAAGGTGGCTTCTCTGGGGGCTTATATAGACAAAGTGTTTAATCACTTGGACTGAACTGGATATAAATGGGCTCAGGAGAGGTGATTGTTTGGTGTACTACCTAACATACGGTATTACAATTTGCCCCCAGGTTCACAATGAAAGGTTCAGTTATCTCCCGGTGGCCTATCTCTAAAAATAATAATGGCGATCGGGAGATTGTGTGTTGTAACGCCCACGACGGGCGGGGTTATGTTTGGAGCCGATTTGAACTGCGCAATCTTCAATCTCTAGGCACTACTATAATGGGACTCAGAAATTGAGTGTTATCACGCCCACGAGGGGCGAAGTTATGTTTGAGGCCGACTTAGGCTGCACACGCTTCGTTTATTCCGTTCATCGGAAGTTAGAACTGTTATTCATTTCTAGCACAGTACTTAGTGCTCTCATATATGTGGGTCCGGATAGCGCTACAGCTGCGCTCCGGATCTGTTTAGGAACTAAGTTACGTTTTTAGGAACATGAAGTTCTGAATGTGTTGAATGAGTTTCCTTGCATTTAAGTATTAGGTACTGATGGACAGATGGACACCTCAGCAAGATTTAACTGAGGTGTAAATAGGTGCTGCAATATTTGCGTGCTAATTTAACTCATTTCTGCACACAAAAATAAAAAGTTACAATTTAAAGAGACAGTAACGTTTTTTATCTGTTAATTTTTATTAAAAAAATTTCAGCTGTTTATTTGTTTAATTCATCCTTTTGTGATGGAACAAGAGGCCCTGAGAGGGGTTTATTGTTTTAAGCTTGGATGCCAAGGTGGTACTACCAATCTGTTTGTATTTCTCATTTATTGTGAGATTTCTAATTGATAAGTTACTTGTTCTGAACCTACTTCTCCTAAGGTGCATGCTGCTTAGGAGCCTATTGTCGTGGGTCAAGAAAAATGTATATCCCACATGCAGTACCCTGCGTTTCCTCTCACACTCCACTTTGTGTTACCTTGCTTTTAATGCATTATCTGTTTTTCCCACGAGGTAGAAAACATTGCTAGAGGAATTATTTTCAATCCTTTAGGGTGATTGATTCAGTAGTTGCTATTCCGAATGTTTCTTCCCCATTACCTGAAAGAGGAAGATACTTCTGGAGTATCTGAGAATTCTCAGACTCAGATGGAGTAATATCTTTATCTGATTCTGAGGTTGTTTTCTTTCAGTTTTTTAGCTTGAACACCTCCATTAGTTACTTTAGGAGGTTTTAGCTACCCTGGGCAACTCCGACACTACCGGCATAGTCTATCCTAGTGCGTCCAGTAAGTTATAAGGAATGGGAGAGACCTCATCCCCTATATTTAAAAAGATGTTTCCCATAGCCGACTCAGCTAAGGAGGCTGGGCAAACATTCCCTAGGGTGAAAGGAGTAGTTTCCAGCTTAGCTAAGACAACTACTATACCCTTAGAGTATAGTTGTGTTTTCAAAGGTCCAATGGACAAAAATTAGAAAAATTGATGTACACCAGGGCTTACAATGGCAACCAGCTGTGTACTCTGCTACCGTCACTAGCGCAACGGCATATTGGTTTGATGCGTTGTCTGATGCTACTAGGTCAGAAACTCCCCTGAATGATATCCAGGATAGGATAAAAGCTTTCAAATTGGCTAATTCCTTTATTTTAAATTCTTCCCTTAAAGTTATTAAACTGGGAGAATAGATTTAAGGTTTCTCTGTTACAGCTCACAGAGCCTTATGGTTAGAGCCTTGTTCTACGGATGTATGCTCTAAGTCTAAGATTTTAGTGATTCCTTACAAGGGGAAGACCTTGTTGGGACCTGGCTTGACGGAAATAATCTCTTTTGAAATAAAAAAAAAAAAAACATAATCCAAGAAGCCTGCTGTTGAATCAAGGAACAGCATGAAGGGCATGCCCCCGATCCGGGACCGGCCTTGTAGGGGGCAGACTTTCCTTCTTCGGTCAGGCTTGGGTTCGAGATGTTCAGGATCCCTGGGCAATAGGAAAGGGTTCCAGGGATACAAATTAGAGTTTAAGAGTTTTCCTCCCAGTGGCAGGTTTCTATTTTCAAGATTATCTGCAAAAGAGAGGCATTCTTACACTGCGTAGGACAACCTCTCAGTCCTGGGAGTGATTGTTCCATTTCCAATACAGGAACAGGGTCTGTTTTTTTTTTTATCCTAATCTGTTTGTGGTTCCCAAAGAAGAGGGAACATTCAGACCAATTTTAGATCTCAAGAGTCTAAACAAAATTCTCTGGGTACCGTACTTCAAGATGGAAGCTATTCGTTCCATTCTTCCCTTGTCAATTTATGACAACAGTGGATTTTAAGGACGCGTACCTTCATGTGCCCATTCACAAGATTCATCTCAAGTTTCTAGGGTTTGCCTTACTGGACAAACGCTTCCAGTTTGTGGCTCTTCCTTTCATGTCTTACCACAGCTCCCAGAGTTTTCACAAAGGTTCTGAGACCGCTTTGGCGGTGCTTCGGTTACGGGGCATTGCTGTGGCGCCCTATCTGGACGACATTCTAGTCCAGACGCCATCCTTACAGCAAGCAAGATTTCACACAGACATGGTGTTATCCTTCCTGCGTTCTCACGGGCGGAAGGTAAATTTGGAAAACAGTTCCTTAGTCCCAAGCACAAGGATTACTTTCTTGGGAACCATAATTGATTCCATATCAATGAAGATTTTTCTGACAGAAGTCAGGAAATCAAAGATTATCGATACTTGTCTAGTCCTTCAGTCCACTCCTTGGCCATTAGTGGCTCTGTGCATGGAGGTAATCAGGCTGATGGTGACGGCAAAGGACATGATCCCGTTTGCTCGGTTCCACCTCAGACCTCTGCAGTTAAGCATACTCAAGCAATGGAATGGAGATTATCCGGATTTGTCTCCTCGAATACTACTGGAGCAGGAGACAAGGGATTCTCTTCAATGGTGGTTGTCTCTGGCTCATCTCTCCCAGGGAACCTGCTTTCGCAGACCATCTTGGGTGATTGTGACAACAGACGCCTGCCTTCTAGTGTGGGGAGCAGTCTGGGGCTCCCTAAGGGCTCAGGAGGTTTGGACTCAGCTAGAGTCTGTTCTTCCTATAAACATTCTGGAGCTTAGAGCGATCTAAATGCTCTTCTGACCTGGCCTCAGTTTGCCTCGGTCCAGTTTATCAGGTTCAAGTTGGACAACATAACGTCAGTGGCTTACACTTGCTGCCTGCCAGGGGTGGACAACTGGGAGGCGGAATTCCGGAGCAGGTATGCCTTTCATCCGGGGGAGTGGGAACACCATCCGGAAGTGTTCTCCAGCTATTTCCTTCATTTGCTCTTCTCCTCGGGTCATTGCTCGAATCAAGCAGGAGAGGGCATCGGTGATCTTTGCACCGGCTTGGCCTCGCAGGATTGGTATGCAGATCTTGTGGATATGTCATCTCTGCCACCCTGGAGACTTCCGTCGAGGAAGGACATTCTGATTTAAGGGCTCTTCCTTCTCCCAAATCTGGTTTCTCTGAAACTGACTGCTTGGAGATTAAACGCTTAATTTTATACAAGCAGGTTTTTTTTGACTCGGTCATTGAGACCATGATTCAGGCTTGTAAGCATGTCACTAGAAAAATGTATCATAAGATATGGCATAAATGTCTCTTTTGGTGTGAATCCAAGGGCTAATCATGGAGTAGAGTTAGCATTCCTAGAATTTTGTCCTTTCTCTAAGAGGTTTTTGAGAAAGGGTTTATCGACAAGTTTCCTAAAGGGTCAAATCTCTGCCTTATCTATTATTATTATCAGGTATTCTGTTACACAAATGTCTGGTAGATGTCCCAGATGCCCAATCTTTTTGTCAGGCCTTGGTCAGGATCAGGCCTGGGTTCAAACCAGTTGTTACTCCTCCATGGAGTCTGAATTTAGTTCTCAGAGTTCTTCAAGGGGCTCCGTTTGAGCCTATGCATTCCTTAGATATTAAGTTGTTATCTTGGAAAGTTTTATTCCTTGTTGCTATTTTTTCTGCTCGTAGAGTGTCAGAGCTCTTGGCATTGCAGTATGAGTCTCCTTACCTTATTTTCAATTCAGATAAGGTTGTTTTTCCTACTAAATTAGGATTCTTCCTAAGGTTGTTTCTGATCGGAACTTTAATCAGGAGATTGTTGTTCCTTCTTTGTGTCCTATTCCTTCTGCTCAGGAAGAACGTCCTCTGCACAATTTGGACGTGGTCCGTGCTCTAAGATTTTACCTTCAGGCGACTAAGGATTTAGAATTTTTCAGGTAAACGTAAGGGACAGAAAGCTTCGGCTACTTTCAGACACCTCTGCACCTTGGTTTTTCCTTTCTATCCTTAACTTCGGTCGAATGACTGGAGTGGGAGGGAAGGGAGGAGCTATTTAATAGCTCTGCTGTGGTGCTCTTTGCCGCCTCCTGCTGACCAGGAGGTGAATATCCCATTAGTAATTAAAGATGATCCGTGGACTCATCGTGTCAAAAAAGAAATACATTTATCAGGTAAGCATACATTTTCTTTTTATGGCACTTTAAGATGCTATACACAGAAAGCAGCGCAATGTGATTTATATTGGCTGCAGTATTTAATTTGCATCTAAAGTAGAAGAGAGTCTACTGCTTCATTCATAACTTGTGGGAAATAAGAACCTGCCCACCAGGAGTAGGCAAAGACACCCCAGCCAAAGGCTTAAATACCTCCCCCACTCCCCTCATCCCCCAATCATTCTTTGCCTTTCGTCACAGGAGGTTGGCAGAGAAGTGTCAGAAGATTCGGAGTAGTCTCTTATGGAGGGTAGTACTCTTCGCAATGGGACTGGATTTTTAAGTAGTCCTGTCAACCTCTCAGTGAGAGCATGGGTAAAAGCTA
This sequence comes from Bombina bombina, assembly GCF_027579735.1. Lineage (NCBI taxonomy): Eukaryota > Metazoa > Chordata > Amphibia > Anura > Bombinatoridae > Bombina > Bombina bombina. Next base: position 148,252 of record NW_026511783.1, read on the forward strand.
GAGTCCGGAGATGCAGGGGGAGTTCTTCTGCGAAACCATCCCGACTCATATTAACAGCTCCGTAAGCAATCAGCGTTGACGAGTTTCGCTGCCTGCTTTTCTTCTCTCAAGTCCATGTCAGGAGCGACGCTACTAACCTGTCACACTTGAAAGGCCGTGTTCCTGTTCCATGGCGTTGATTCTGGTAAGATTGTTTCATTATATAAATATATATGTGATAACGTAAGAAGACAGGGTCACAGTGTGACTCCTTTTATCTGTATAGAATCTATGGTTATACCCTCGGAAAGGGGTTATGGAACAGGGGGGATTTTATTATTCATAATATTGTTTGTGTTTCTACTGCACTTGTGTGAGATGAGGCTCTGTCAGTGTGGAACAGTCGGTTCACTTAGCGAGAGATTGAGGCGGGCTTTTTGGAGTGTTCCTCTCTCTAGTGCAGGGGCGGCCCTGCATGGCACTCCATGTGACCGGGTGTGGCCTCTGTAACTTCCTCTTTCTCAACTTGTGTTCGGAGAAGAAAGCTGTTTCTTGTAGTCTGGGTCATAGGAGGTGGTGAGTGCCCCGGCCATTGGGATATAAAGGTGCCATTTAATAAATTTATCAAGTCCGTAATAAAGGCGCAAGCTATCGAGGACTCTGATATGTTAGAGGATACTCCCTCTTTATCTAAACCTATTAACTGTGTATACTGTGAGGAGGTTCCGATCGAACCGCCAACACAACTCTGTTCCATATGCTTTGACTATATTGCTATATCGAAAAAGAATAAGGTACTTAGTACGACTGAGCCGTCCACCTTTGAGGGTTCTCTGCTCTGCGAGGTGCGTTCCCTACAATCATCTCCAATTACACAAGCAGTTCCCCAGGGCCTCCAGACTTCGCCAATCAGTTGCAGGCGGCGTTTTTTGCGGCCATAAATGTGATGCCTCGGCCTATGTCGCTTCTGGGTTGGAATCGGCTACTTCTAGGCCTCCGTTCACGGAGGAACCAGATTTCAAATTTAAGATGGAGCATTTGCGCTTTCTTCTGAAGGAAGTGCTTGCTATGCTGGAGGTTCCAGAACCGAAACTCCCGAAGGAACCTTCGATCCCTAAACTGGATAGGGTTTGCAAGGACATCCTAAACTGGATAGGGTTTACGAGGACAGGGTAGTGCCCCAGGCCTTCCCGGTTCCTATCAAAATGGCAAACATTATTAAGAATGAATCGGAGAAACTGGGTTCGCCCTTTTCTCCCTTGTCTTTTTTTAAGTAGCTTTTCCCTGTTCCGGACGCGCAGCTTGAACTGTGGGGAACCGTCCCTAAGGTGGATGGTGCTATCTCCACGATCGCTAAAAGAACGACCATTCCACTTGAGGATAGCTCCTCTTTTAAGGAACCCATGGATAAAAAGATGGAGTCCATGTTGCGGAAGATGTTCCAACTGATGGGGTTCGTGTTCCAACCGGCGGCGGCAGTCGCTGCGGTGGCTGGTGTTGCTACCTACTGGTGTGACGCACTATCAGCAATGGTCGAGGTGGAGACCCCCCTCAATGATATTCTGGATCGAATGAAAGTCCTAAAAGTAGCGCATTCGTCCATTTGGGATGCTAACATGCAGATTATTTGCCTGAATGCTAAGAAATCAGGGTTTTTGGTTTTAGCCTGCAGTGCTCTGTGGCAAAAATCATTGTCTGCTGACATGACGTCTAAGTCTCGCTTGCTTTCCCTACCATTCAAGGGGAAGGTTTTGTTTGGCCCGGCCTGGATTCTATCATATCTACAGTCACGGGTGGCAAGGGTGCCTTTCTACCTCAGGATAAGAAAGCCAAGCCTAAGGGATCTACTTTTCGTCCCTTTCGTGCGGACAAGTCTCAGCGCCTGCTGCCTTCCGCAAAATCTGAGCAATCCAAGCGATCTTGGAAGCCTGCAAACTCTTGGAACAAGTCCAAGCAGAACAAAAAGCCTGCCAAGTCAAAGTTGGCATGAAGGGGCGGCCCCCGGCCCCTCCTTGGACCAGGTAGGGGGCAGACTATCGCTTTTAAATCTCATTGTAATATTCCAATCTTTTTTCTCCAATCTTTGTGTCCAATCTTTGTTTCCTAACTTTTTCTCCCCCTCTACTGTGTCTCAAACCCCTCCTCCCATGTTTACCCTACTTTCTCTTTCCACAGCCTCACACCTAACATCAGACTCTAGATTTGCCAAGACATTTTACAAGCCTCTCACCTAATATCAGACTCCAGATTTGCAAGCACTAGCCCTCCAATCCATTCCCACCACCACCCACCCTATTGTTTACCTTAAAGGGACACTGAACCCAAATTATTTCTTTCATAATTCAGATAGAGCATACAATTTTAAGCAACTTTCTAATTTACTCTTATTATCAATTTTTCTTCGTTCTCTTGCTATCTTTATTTGAAAAAGAAGGCACCTAAGCTTTTTTCTTGGTTCAGAACTCTGGACAGCACTTCTTTTTTTTGGTGGATGAATTTATCCACCAATCAGCAAGGACAACCCAGGTTGTTCACCAAAAATGGGCCGGCATCTAAACTTACATTCTTGCATTTCAAATAAAGATACCAAGAGAATAAAGAAAATTTGATAATAGGAGTAAATTAGAAAGTTGCTTAAAATTTCATGCTCTATCTGAATCACAAAATAAAAAATTTGGGTTCAGTGTCCCTTTAATATATATACACACATCTTCTAACAGTAATTATGTGCTGCTGTCACTAATAATCCAGGATAGAGAAACCACTTCAGACTCGCAGCCTTTGTACTGACATTTTACCACATTCTTTTACACTTTTCCAAACCTCACTTGCTCAGTCACCACACACTTCCCCCCATGCCATCACTCACTCTCAGTTCACTCTGCCTTATATCAGACATATTTCCTTTCTCCCTTACCTTCTGTGTCCATTCTCTCTCCTTTAGATTGTAAGCTTGAGAGCCTTCTACCTGAAGGCCACTTTGTATTTAAAGTTAACTCCTACTGATTGTGCTCAAGGGCAGGGCATTCCTCTCCTTTTGTATAACTGAATTATTGCACCTACAACTGCTATTTACCCTACTGTACTTGTTTGTGTATTACTGTATTCCTGTAATGTATTTTATTCTTTGTATAGCACTGGGCAATCTGCTGGCGCTTTATAAATAAATGCTAATAATAATAATAATCTCTTTTTGCGGAGGCCTGGAGGGGAGACGTTACAGATCCTTGGGTCCTGGAAGTCTTCGCCCAGGGGTACAGGATAGGCTTCAAATCATATCCGCCCAGAGGCAGGTTCCTCCTTTCAAACATCTCTTCAAGACCAGAAAAGAGAGTCGCTTTCCTGGGGTGTGTGAGGGATATCTTATCTCTCGGAGTAATTGTCCCAGTCCCTCCCGCAGAAAGAGGTCTGTGGTATTATTCAAACCTTTTCGTGGTCCCAAAGAAGGAGGCATGTTTTGTCCAATTCTTGACCTAAAGGCCCTAAACAAGTTTCTGTCAGTTCCATCGTTCAAGATGGAGACGATCAGGTCAATTTTGCCCCTGGTTCAAGAGGGGCAATTCATGACGACTATAGACCTGAAGGATGCTTACCTTCATGTTACAATCCACAAGGATCACTTAAAATTTCTAAGGTTCGCCTTCCTGGACCAGCACTTCCAGTTTGTGGCCCTTCTGTTTGGTCTGGCGACCGCCCCAAGAATTTTTACTAAGGTTCTGGGAGCTCTTCTCGCAGTAGCGAGAGCCAGAGGGATCGCAGTAGCACCGTATCTGGACGATATTCTGGTCCAGGCTCCATCCTACAGTCTGGCGGTGGATCACAAGAGAGCTCTTCTCCTTCGGTCCCACGGGTGGAAGATAAACGAAGGAAAGAGTTCATTGGTCCCCAGCATCAGGGTGGAGTTCCTGGGTACGATAATAGATTCTTCAGCAATGAGGATATTTTTGAAAGACCAGAGACGTTGCAAGCTGGCGTCCAGCTGTCTAGCCCTGCAGATATCTTCCAGGACATCTGTGGCCAGGTGTATGGAGGTAATCGGACTGGTATCCAGCATAGATATCATTCCATTTGCTAGGTTTCATCTCAGACCTCTTCAGCTGTGCATGTTGAGACAATGGAACGGCGATCATTTAAATTTGTCCCAACAGATATCTCTGGACAGACCGGTGAGTGAGTCCCTGTCTTGGTGGATCCGACCGGGACAGTTGTCCCAGGGGACATCCTTCCTGAGACCATCCTGGGAGATTGTAACCACAGATGCAAGTCTATCAGGATGGTGAGCTGTTTGGGTTGCTAGACGGGCACAAGGCAGATGGACTCGAGAGGAATCAAGTCTACCTATAAATATTTTAGAACTTCGAATGATATTCAACGCTCTGATGGCCTGGCCCCCTCTGGGGTCGTCCCAATTCATCAGATTCCAATCGGACAACATTACCTCAATAGCTTACATAAACCACCAGGGGGGGATGAGAAGCTCCCTAGCCATGAGGGAAGTATCTCGGATTCTGGAATGGGCAGAGACTCACAATTGTTCGCTCTCAGTGATCCACATTCCGGGTGTGGACAACTGGGAAGCAGATTTTCTGAGCAGACAGACGGTTCACCTCCTCAGAGGTTTACAGCTCACTCTACTAAAACTGTGGCCTCTTCTTGGGCCTTTAAAGGGATAGTCTAGTCAAAATAAAACTTTCATGATTCAGATAGAGCATTTAGTTTTAAGACATTTTCTAATTTACTCCTATTATCAATGTTTCTTTGTTCTCTTGGTATCTTTATTTTTAAAAGCTGGAATGAAAGCTTAGAAGCCGGCCCATTTTTGGTTCAGAACCTGGGTGGTGCTTGCTGATTGGTGTCTAAATGTAGCCATCCAATCAGCAAGTGCTACCCAGGTTCTGAACCAAAAATGGGCCGGCTCCTAAGCTTACTTTCCAGCTTTTTAAAATAAAGATACCAAGAGAAGGAAGAAAAATTGATTATTGAAGTAAATTAGAAATATGCTTAAAATTGCATGCTCTGTCTGAATCATGAGTTTATTTTTGACTAGACTATCTCTTTAAGAATGAGGTTTCTATGGAGCAGATTTGTAAGGCGGCCACCGGGTCATCCTTACATACTTTTGCAAAATTTTATAACTTTGACATTTTTCCTTCGGCGAAAGTAGCTTTTGGGAGAAAGGTTCTGCACGCTGTGGTGCCCTCAGTATAGAGTCCGCCTCCTTTACCCTCCCGTTTTTTTCATTCAGTGTCCTCTAGAGCTTGGGTATTTGTTCCCACAAGTGATAAATGAAGCAGTGGACTCTCCTCCCATTAAGATGGAAAACATAGATTATGCTTACCTGATAATTTAATTTTCATCTGTGGGAGGAGAGTCCACTGCTCCCGCCAGTTTCTCCGGTGGGCGGACCTAAATTTAATTTTATTCTTCTGGCACCATTTATACCCTGATATTTCTCCTACTGTTCCTTGCTTCCTTGATAGAATGACTGGGGGATTAGGGGAGTGGGGGAAGCCTTTGGCTGGGGTGTCTTTGGCTCCTCCTGGTGGCCAGGTTCTTAATTCCCACAAGTAATGAATGAAGCAGTGGACTTTCCTCCCCACGATGGAAATTAAATGATCAGGTTAGCATAATTTATGTTTTTTAAAGTGTGCACCCTGTTCACTGCTAACTTCACCCTACACTGCAAAGTTTCCCTTTCCAGTGTGCTCCACTTATTTCAATAGGAGACAGCTCGCCACTTGCAGGGACTGCCCCTTTTTAAAGATAATTTCACCTGCGAGGGTCGGTGTGAAAAACCAAATCTTATCTGGCAAGGTTTAGATAATCGTCCCCTTAGTGATCAGCTAGATTAGAATTTTATTATGGTATGGCTTTGAGACTCTTTTCTTAAAGGGACAGTAAAGTTAAAATTTAACTTAAATTGATTTGGGTAGAGCATGACATTTTAAACAACTTCTGTTATCAGTTTTGCTTAGTCCTCTTATTAAAGATTAATCCTAAGTGAGCTCAGGAGTGTGCACGTCTTAAGACATCTGGCAGCAGTGTTTGCAGTAGTGTTTATAGCAATGTTATACATAGTTACAAACACTGCTGCTATGGACACGTGCTCCTATCAAACTACCTAGGTTTAGTCTTCAACAAAGAATACCAAGAGTACAAAGTAAATTTGATAATAGAAATACATTGGAAAGTTGTTTAAAATGCTCTTATCTGAATCGTGAAAGTTGAACTTTTTTTTTCTGACCCTTTAATTTTAGTTAAACTATTTCTTTTTAAAGACACGATGAGTCCACGGATTTCATCCTTACTTGTGGGATTACGCCTCCTGGTCGGCAGGAGGAGGCAAAGAGCACCACAGCAGAGCTGTATATATAGCTCCTCCCTTCCCTCCCACTCCAGTCATTCTCTTTGCCTGTGTTAGTGATAGGAAGAGGTAAAGTGAGATGTTAGATTTGATAAATCAATCAAGAGTTTATTATTTTTAAAGTAGTGCCAGAGAGTGCTGCTTTCTTCTAGGGTGTAGCCGTAGTCCATGTCAGTCTCTAGAGTAGAGCTATTGGTGGCTTTAGAGCAATGGGAACTGGTGGGACATAATTCTCACTGCGCCTCCCATACTGTGATGCTGCCCTTCTTGTGATGGCCTAAGCAGATACTAACTCAGGCCCTATCTGTGTCCACAGGTCTATAGGAGGGATAGGACCTCTTAATCCTGTTGGAGCTGTCCTGCTGTCGGACAGCATCGAGGTAAGTGCAGTCTTTATTATTCTGGGCCTTATATATCTCAGAGAGGACTCTGCACTTTATGATTCATATTGCACTGGGAATGGGCTCTCTAGGTGGAGGGCTTCCCCTACATGACGGTTTTTATGGCTCCCATACTGGAGCATTTTTACAGGCCTAAGCATGGGGCTCTGTTAATGGGGGACATAGGCTCTTTAAAGGGACAGTCAAGTCCAAATTTTTTTTCATGATTTAAATAGGGCATGCAATTTTAAACAACTTCCCAATTTACTTTTATCACCAATTTTGCTTTGTTCTCTTGGTATTCTTAGTTGAAAGCTAAACCTAGGAGGTTCATATGCTAATTTCTTAGACCTTGAAGACTGCCTCGAATCTGAATACATTTTGACCACTAGAGGGCATTAGTTCACATGTTTCATATAGATAACATTGAGCTCATGTGACCTAGGAGTGAGCACTGATTGGCTAAACTGCATGTCTGTCAAAAGAACTGAAATAAGGGGGCAGTCAGCAGAAGTTTAGATACAAGATAATTACAGAGGTAAAACGTGTATTATTATAACTGTGTTGGTTATGCAAAACTGGGGAATGGGTAATAAAGGTATTATCTTTCTTTTTAAACAACAAAAATTCTGGTGTTGACTGTCCCTTTAAGGTGAGGGCTCCCCTACACGACTATGTTTTATAGACACTGGGCAAGACGCTTTGGGCTATATTTTCTGGAACTTCTCAAATACACAGTTCCTATATAGGGCAGTAACGCTTGTCAAACAGTACTATCGGCATTTTTATTAAAAACTTTGCTGAGAATTTGTCCGTTTTCGTAACGCCCACGAAGGGCGGAGCTACCTTTTGCGCGCTTCATAGGGCTCAGAGATGCTGTTGCGCTGCGCAGTTGCCAGTTGTTCCGGAGTCTCTCGAGTGCTACGCTAAAACCACATGGTTGTAAAATAAGCAAGCGGTTTTTAGCGTTCTGAGATCTGTTCGGAAGTTTGCTGGAGAGTGGTCGGACAGCCGGGAGGCAGGTAGGCGCCTCAGCAGAGACTGTTGAGGCGAAGAGGTGTCATTTCTTTTTTCTTTCAGGCATAGTAATAGATATGGTTTGAAAGATTATCTAGCACAGTAAAATTGTTGACTTTTACTTTTAAAGGCACAGCATCCTGTTATTTTTCAGGATGTATCAAAGGGGAAGTTTTTTAAATTAGTGTTTGCACACTCTTGTTTTTTTATCACATTGATAAGAGAGTGGTTGGTAAACATTTTAAAGGGCCAATACAATTCAAAGGGCCACTACAATCCCCCCCCCTTTCTTCTTAATTTATCATGGACTTGGAAGATGTCCAGTCTGTTACATGTGCCATGTGTTTGAATATCAATGTGGAACCTCCTGTTCCTTTTTGTCCCTCATGCATTGAGAGGGCTTTAAACTATAGAGAAAAGATTTTCTTTGATAAAAAATTGTCCAAAGCGGATGCTTCTCAGGAGTCTAACGATGAGATGCAGAGTATGCCGCAGCTTTCTCCCCAAGCGTCACAGCCCTTAATGCCCGCTCAAGCAGTGCCATGTACTTCCTCTCAAGTTTCTGCTGCAGTCACGTTGAAGGACATAGCTGCAGTTATGTCTTCTACACTTTCTGATGCGTTATCTGCCTTTCCCATATTTCAAGGCAAGCGTAAATGAAAAGACAATTACGTGGTCAATGAAGTTTCTGATACTATGATGGCGATCTCGGACGTACCCTCCCAGGGCTCTGAGTTGGAGGGTATGGAGGTTCTATTGGATGGTGAAATTTCTGACTCAGGAAGTTCCTTACCTCTGACTGATTCAGAAGTGGTTTCTTTCAAATTTAAATTAGAACACCTCCGCCTGTTACTAAGGGAGGTTTTGGTGACTTTGGTGGACGACTGTGATTCGATAGTGGTCCCTCCCGAAAAGTTGAGTAAGTTGGACAGATACTTAGAAGTTCCTTCTTACTCTGATGTTTTTCCAGTTCCCAAGAGAACTTCAGAGATTTTTTCTAAGGAATGGGAGAGACCAGGTATTCCCTTCTCTCCTCCCATTTTCAAGAAGATGTTCCCTATAGCTGACGCAGTCAGGGAACCTTGGCAGACGGTTCCTAAGGTGGAGGGAGCTATTTCCACCTTGGCTAAACAAACTACTATTCCTATTGAGGATAGTTGTGCTTTTAAAGATCCTATGGATAAGAAGTTGGAGGGTCGACTTAAAAAGATCTATGTTCACCAGGGTTTGCTATTGCAACCGGCTGCTTGCATCGTTACGGTCACTAGTGCGGCATCTTATTGGTTTGATGCTCTTGTGGAGTCTCTTAAGGCTGAAACCTCTTTGGAAGAGATACAGGATCGGATTAAAGCTCTTAAATTAGCCAATTCGTTTATTACTGATGCTTCTCTGCAGATTACTAAATTGGCTGCTAAGAGTTCGGGTTTTTCCATCCTAGCCCGCAGAGCCTTATGGTTGAAACCTTGGTCTGCGGATGTGTCATCCAAGTCTAAACTTCTGGCTATTCCTTACAAGGGGAAGACCCTGTTTGGACCTGGCTTGAAGGAAATTATTTCCAACATCACGGGAGGCAAGGGTCATCTCCTCCCTCAGGATAAAAGATCCAAGCAGAAAGGTCGACAGAGTAATTTTCGTTCCTTTCGAAATTTCAAGCGAAACTCCTCTTCCTCTAAACAGGAAGGAAACTATTTGCAATCCAAGACTACCTGGAGACCCAACCAATCATGGAACAAGGGTAAACAATCCAAGAAGCCTGCTGCTGCTTCCAAGTCAGCATGAAGGGTCTGCCCCCGATCCGGGACCGGATCTGGTAGGGGGCACACTTTCCTTCTTCATTCAGGCTTGGGTGCAAGATGTTCAGGATCCCTGGGCGATAGAAATAGTATCTCAGGGATACAAACTGGAGTTCAGAAATTCTTCCCCCCGAGGAAGATTTCTTGTTTCAAGATTATCTGCAGACCGGATAAAATGTCCTGTTCCGATACAGGAACGAGGACAGGGTTTTTATTCCCAAAAAGGAGGAACTTTCAGGCCTATATTAGACCTCAAGAGTCTGAACAAGTTTCTCAGAGTTCCATCATTCAAGATGGAAACTATTCGTACCATTCTTCTATTGATCCAGGAGGGTCAATTTATGACGACAGTGAATCTAAAGGATGCATATCTTCATGTTCCTATCCACAGAGATCATCACAAGTTCCTGAGGTTTGCCTTCGTGGACAAACACTTTCAGTTCGTGGCTCTTCCTTTCGGTCTGGCCACGGCACCCAGAATTTTCACAAAGGTTCTGGGGTCTCTACTGGCGGTTCTAAGACCGCGGGGCATTGCGGGTGGTGCCTTATCTGGATGATATTCTAATCCAGGCGTCATCTTATCAGCAAACAAGGTCCCATACCGACATTGTACTATCCTTCCTAAGATCTCACGGGTGGAAGGTAAATCTGGACAAGAGCTTGTTAATTTCCGCAGACAAGGGTACCCTTTTTAGGAACTCTAATCGACTCTGTATCCATGAAAATTTTTCTGACAGAGGTCAGAAAGTCAAAGATTCTGAATACATGTCGAGCCCTTCAGTCCACTCCTCGGCCATCAGTGGCCCAGTGCATGGAGGTCATCGGATTGATGGTGGCGGCAATGGACATCATTCCGTTTGCTCGGTTTCACCTCAGGCCTCTACAGTTAAGCATGCTCAGGTAGTGGAATGGAGATTATACGGACTTGTCTCCTCGAATAGTCCTAGAACAAGAGACAAGGGATTCTCTTCAATGGTGGTTGTCTCTGGATCATCTGTCCCAGGGGACGTGCTTTCGCAGACCTTCATGGGTGATCGTGACAACGGAACGCCAGCCTTTTAGGTTGGGGAGCAGTCTGGGATTCTTTAAAGGCTCAGGGAGTATGGACTCGGACAGAGTCTCTCCTTCCCATCAACATTCTAGAGCTGAGGGCGATCTTCAATTCTCTTCGGGCTTGGCCTCAGTTGGCTGCGGCTCAGTTCATCAGATTCCAGTCGGACAACATAACGACTGTGGCTTACATCAATCTTCAGGGCGGAACAAGGAGTTCCTTAGCGATGACCGAAGTAGCCAAGATAATCCAGTGGGCGGAGGCCCATTCTTGCCATCTGTCAGCGATCCACATCCCAGGGGTGGACAACTGGGAGGCGGATTTTCTGAGCAGGCAGACTTTTCATCCGGGAGAGTGGGAACTCCATCCGGAAATATTCTCCAGCTTGATTCTCAAGTGGGGTCAGCCAGAGTTGGATCTCATGGCGTCTCGTCAGAATGCCAAACTTCCGAGATACGGGTCCAGATCCAGGGACCCCCTGGTGGAACTGATAGATGCTTTGGCATCCTTGGTCCTTCAACCTAGCATATCTATTCCCTCTGTTTGCTCTTCTTCCTCGGGTTATTGCTCGGATCGAACAGGAGAAGGCATCAGTGATCCTCATCGCTCCTGCGTGGCCTCGCAGGATTTGATATGACGACCTGGTGGCCATGTCATCTCTGCCACCCTGGGCGCTACCTTTGAGCAAAGACCTTCTCATTCAGGGACCTTTCCTTCACCCAAATCTAGTTTCTCTGAAGCTAACTGCTTGGAAAATGGAACGCTTAATTCTATCCAAGCGAGGTTTCTCTGATTCGGTTATAGATACCTTGATTCAGGCACGTAAGCCTGTAACTAGGAAGATTTACCATAAGATTTGGCGTAAATATCTTTATTGGTGTGAATCTAAGGGCTACTCATGGAGTAGAGTTAGGATTCCTAGGATTTTGTCGCAAGTTCCCTAAAGGGACAGATCTCTGCTTTATCTAATTTGTTATACAAACGTCTAGCAGATGTCCCAGATGTTCAATCTTTTTGCCAGGTCTTGACTAGGATCAGGCCTGTGTTTAAGCCGATTGCTCCTTCATGGAGTTTGAATTTAGTTCTTAAAGTTCTTCAAGGGGTTCCATTTGAACCTATGCATTCCATAGATATTTTTTTTTTTTTTTTTTTTCGAACAACTTTATTGGTAATGCATTCCATAGATATTAAGTTATTATCCTGGAAAGTTTTATTTCTTGTTGCCATTTCTTCGGCTCGGAGAGTGTTTGAGCTTTCAGCATTACAATATAATTCACCTTACCTTATTTTTCATTCTGATAAGGTGGTTTTACGCACTAAACTTGGTTTTCTTCCTAAGGTTGTTTCAGACAAGAATATTAATCAGGAGATTGTTGTTCCTTCTTTGTGTCCTAATCCTTCTTCTCAGAAGGAACGTCTGCTACATAATTTGGACGTAGTCCATGCTTTGAAATTTTACTTGCAGGCGACTAAGGATTTTCGTCAATCGTCTTCACTTTTTATCATTTTTTCTGGAAAGCGTAACGGTCAGAAAGCTACGGCTACCTCTCTTTCTTTTTGGCTGAAGAGTATCATCCGTTTTGCATATGAGACTGCTGGACAGCAGCCTCCTGAAAGAGTTACGGCTCATTCCACCAGGGCTGTTGCTTCCTCATGGGCATTCAAAAATGATGCTTCTGTTGAACAGATTTGCAAGGCTGCAACTTAGTCCTCTATTCACACTTTTTCTAAATTTTAAAATTTGATACCTTTGCCTCGGCTGAGGCTGTTTTTGGGAGAAAGGTTCTTCAAGCAGTGGTGCCTTCCGTTTAGGTTCCCTGTCTTGTCCCTCCCTTTTCATCCGTGTACTATAGCTTTGGTATTGTATCCCACAAGTAAGGATGAAATCCGTGGACTCATCGTGTCTTTAAAAAGAAAAGAAAATTTATGCTTACCTGATAAATTTGTTTCTTTTTAGACACGATGAGTCCATGTCCTGCCCTGTTCTTTGAGATAGGTTATTATTTTGGTTACACTTCAGACACCTCTGCACCTTGGCTTTTCCTTTCTCTTCCTAACTTCGTTCGAATGACGGGAGTGGGAGGGAAGGGAGGAGCTATATATACAGCTCTGCTGTGGTGCTCTTTGCCTCCTCCTGCTGACCAGGAGGCGTAATCCCACAAGTAAGGATGAAATCCGTGGACTCATCGTGTCTAAAAAGAAACAAATTTATCAGGTAAGCATAAATTTTCTTTTTCTTATCACACAATTGTGTCCCTTTTAAGTTCCGGTGAATACGTCTCTTCTTTGTTTTAACATTTGATATCATGCTGTTTGAGTTGCTTTATAGCTACCAGGTGCGTATACTCACACATTGTTTATCTTTTTCCTCCTAACATTCTACCTACACTGACCATTAGGTTTTATGTGTTTGAGTGTTCTGTCTGCACGAGAGGTCCAGAGAACGCCTGGAGACTTCCCTTGGGATGGTGAGAAATGGATTTATGCGGAAGGTGCCCTTAAAAGGGTTGCTAAAGAACATACAAGTACCCCCATTCTCCACACAGAACCATGTTGATTAAAGCGACTTTAAAGTCTGAATTAAGACAGTGCATACAATTTTCAAAATACTTTCCAATTTTCTTCCATTTTCAAAATGTGCACAGTCTTTTTACATGCACACTTTCTGAGGCACTGACTCCTATTTTGCATGTGCAAGAGTTCACTGTAAATTTATATGCATTTGTGATTGGCTAATGGCTCTCACATGATACAGGCAGCAGGGAAAATGAAAGTAACTGAAATTTGTAAGAAAAAAAATCTACTCATTTGAAATTCAGAAGGGTTACTGCATTTTTATTTTGTATTTGTTGAATATGCAATTCTGGTATTTTAATACCGCATAAAGGGCTAGAATACAAGTGGCGCGCTATTAAGTGCTCTCTAGTGTAAACGTCGCTAGTAGTAATATTTTTGTGCACACAGGTTAGTGTGCGTATTACAAGTTGAAAGTAAAACTTTGGTGCATGACCGAAATCCAACACATGCTAACTTTAGAACTTAGGATACTGTGACCACACAATTTATTCTCCCCTAGACTTCAACGGACAGTGTAGAAGAAAAAAAACGTACACTTATTTCTCGTGCTTACCTGACAGGAGTTATAATTATTTCACATTCCAAAGTACTTCACATACAGAAATATGCTATTTTTATTTAAAAAAATAAATAAATATATATTTATATATTCCCATAGATATAAAGGAATATATATATATATATTTTACTTTAACATTATCACACATTTATAGGAATATATATAATAATTTAAAATTACAATTTTTTCTATGTGAAGTACATAGGAATGTAAAATATGTGTAACATGCTTCGGGTTTTGCTCTTTAGGTCAAATGTGGTGTCGTGTTAGCACACATGGAAACTTAATCTTAAGCGCTTTATTAAAATATTAGAAGGACATTAAACACTTTAAGATGGTAATATAAAATGGTAAATTGTGTATGTATGTATATGTGTGTATATATGTATGTGTATATATATATATATATATATGTATGTATGTATGTGTATGTATGTATATATATATATATATATATATATATATATATATACATAACTCTACAGTATACTTTCATTATTTTGTCTTTTCCTGAAATTGTTAGCTTTTCAGTTCCTGTTAGAAATGCAAGTGCAGAACACTGTTATTTCTTCTGTTAAGTGTGATCAGTCCACGGGTCATCATTACTTCTGGGATATTACTCCTCCCCAACAGGAAGTGCAAGAGGATTCACCCAGCAGAGCTGCATATAGCTCCTCCCCTCTACGTCACTCCCAGTCATTCTCTTGCACCCAACGACTAGATAGGATGTGTGAGAGGACTATGGTGATTATACTTAGTTTTATATCTTCAATCAAAAGTTTGTTATTTTAAAATAGCACCGGAGTGTGTTATTACCTCTCTGGCAGAGTTTGAAGAAGAATCTACCAGAGTTTTGCTATGATTTTAGCCGGAGTAGTTAAGATCATATTGCTGTTCTCGGCCATCTGAGGAGTGAGGTAAACTTCAGATCAGGGGACAGCGGGCAGATGAATCTGCATAGAGGTATGTAGCAGTTTTTATTTTCTGACAATGGAATTGATGAGAAAATCCTGCCATACCGATATAATGTCATGTATGTATACTTTACACTTCAGTATTCTGGGGAATGGTACTTCACTAGAATTACACTGTAAGAAATACATAAAGCTGTTTAATAACTAGAGATTATGTTTAACGTTTTTGCTGGAATGTAAAATCGTTTTCATTTGCTGAGGTACTGTGTGAATAAATGTTTGGGCACTATTTCTTCTGTTAAGTGTGATCAGTCCACGGGTCATAACTCTACAGTATACTTTCATTATTTTGTCTTTTCCTGAAATTGTTAGCTTTTCAGTTCCTGTTAGAAATGCAAGTGCAGAACACTGTTATTTCTTCTGTTAAGTGTGATCAGTCCACGGGTCATCATTACTTCTGGGATATTATCTGCTCCCCTACAGGAAGTGCAAGAGGATTCACCCAGCAGAGTTGCTATATAGCTCCTCCCCTCTACGTCACCCCCAGTCATTCTCTTGCACCCAGCAACTAGATAGGTCGTGTGAGAGGACTATGGTGATTATACTTAGTTTTATATCTTCAATCAAAAGTTTGTTATTTTAAAATAACACCGGAGTGTGTTATTACCTCTCTGGCAGAGTTTGAGGAAGAATCTACCAGAGTTTTGCTATGATTTTAGCCGGAGTAGTTAAGATCATATTGCTGTTCTCGGCCATCTGAGGAGTGAGGTAAACTTCAGATCAGGGGACAGCGGGCAGATGAATCTGCATAGAGGTATGTAGCAGTTTTTATTTTCTGACAATGGAATTGATGAGAAAATCCTGCCATACCGATATAATGTCATGTATGTATACTTTTCACTTCAGTATTCTGGGGAATGGTACTTCACTAGAATTACACTGTAAGAAATACATAAAGCTGTTTAATAACTAGAGATTATGTTTAACGTTTTTGCTGGAATGTAAAATCGTTTTCATTTACTGAGGTACTGAGTGAATAAATGTTTGGGCACTATTTTTCCACTTGGCAGTTGCTTAAATCTGTTTTTTTCTGTCTGATACTGCGTCACAGTTTGCAGAACGTGAAGACGGAGAGCTTCATTCTGTGGGTGACGGTTCTGATCCAAATAAACTGGACTCAGACATTTCAAATTTTAAATTTAAGCTTGAGAACCTCCGTGTGTTACTAGGGGAGGTATTAGCGGCTCTGAATGATTGTAACACAGTTGCAATCCCAGAGAAAATGTGTAGGTTGGATAAATATTTTGCGGTACCGACGAGTACTGACGTTTTTCCTATACCTAAGAGACTTACTGACATTGTTACTAAGGAGTGGGATAGACCCGGTGTGCCTTTCTCACCCCCTCCTATATTCAGAAAGATGTTTCCAATAGACGCCGCCACACGGGACTTATGGCAAATGGTCCCTAAGGTGGAGGGAGCAGTTTCTACTTTAGCTAAGCGTACCACTATCCCAGTGGAGGATAGCTGTGCTTTTTCAGATCCAATGGATAAAAAATTAGAGGGTTACCTTAAGAAAATGTTTGTTCAACAAGGGTTTATATTGCAACCTCTTGCATGTATTGCGCCTGTCACGGCTGCAGCAGCATTTTGGTTTGAGTCTCTGGAAGAGACACTTCAATCATCCACACTAGATGACATCACACACAAACTTAAATTCCTTAAGTTAGCTAATTCATTTATTTCAGATGCCGTAGTACATTTAACTAAACTTGCGGCTAAAAATTCAGGATTTGCCATTCAGGCACGCAGAGCTCTGTGGCTGAAATCCTGGTCAGCTGATGTTACGTCTAAATCTAAATTGCTTAATATTCCTTTCAAAGGGCAGACCTTATTCGGGCCCGGCTTGAAAGAGATTATTGCTGACATTACAGGAGGTAAAGGTCATGCCCTGCCTCAGGACAAGGCCAAAGCCAAGGCTAGACAGTCCAATTTTCGTTCCTTTCGTAATTTCAAAGCAGGAGCAGCATCAACTTCCTCTGCACCAAAACAGGAAGGAGCTGTTGCTCGCTACAGACAAGGCTGGAAACCTAACCAGTCCTGGAACAGGGGCAAACAGGCCAGAAAACCTGCTGCTGCCCCTAAGACAGCATGAATTGAGGGCCCCCGATCCGGGACCGGATCTAGTGGGGGGCAGACTTTCCCTCTTCGCCCAGGCTTGGGCAAGAGATGTTCAGGATCCCTGGGCGTTAGAGATCATATCTCAGGGATACCTTCTGGACTTCAAATCCTCTCCCCCAAGAGGGAGATTTCATCTGTCAAGGTTGTCAACAAACCTAACAAAGAAGGAAGCGTTTCTACGCTGCGTACAAGATCTTTTATTAATGGGAGTGATCCATCCAGTTCCGCGGTTGGAACAAGGACAAGGGTTTTACTCAAATCTGTTTGTAGTTCCCAAAAAAGAGGGAACCTTCAGGCCAATCTTGGATTTAAAGATCCTAAACAAATTCCTAAGAGTTCCATCGTTCAAGATGGAAACTATTCGAACAATTTTGCCCATGATCCAAGAGGGTCAGTACATGACCACAGTGGATTTAAAGGATGCTTACCTTAACATACCGATTCACAAAAGCCATTACCGGTATCTAAGGTTTGCCTTTTTAGACAGGCATTACCAGTTTGTAGCTCTTCCATTCGGACTGGCTACGGCTCCAAGAATCTTCACAAAGGTTCTGGGCACTCTTCTGGCGGTACTAAGACCGCGAGGAATTTCAGTAGCTCCGTACTTAGACGACATACTGATACAAGCTTCAAGCCTTCAAACTGCCAAATCTCATACAGAGATAGTACTGGCATTTCTAAGGTCGCATGGATGGAAAGTGAACAAAGAGAAAAGTTTTCTCTTTCCACTCACAAGAGTTCCCTTCCTGGGGACTCTGATAGATTCTGTAGAAATGAAGATTTACCTGACAGAGGACAGGTTAACAAAACTTCAAAGTGCATGCCGTGTCCTTCATTCTATTCAACACCCGTCAGTAGCTCAATGCATGGAGGTAATCGGACTAATGGTAGCAGCAATGGACATAGTTCCTTTTGCACGCCTACATCTCAGACCACTGCAACTGTGCATGCTAAGTCAGTGGAATAGGGATTACTCAGATTTGTCCCCCACTCTAAATCTGAATCAAGAGACCAGAAATTCTCTTCTATGGTGGCTTTATCGGCCACATCTGGCCAGGGGAATGCCATTCAGCAGGCCAGACTGGTCAATTGTAACAACAGACGCCAGCCTACTAGGTTGGGGCGCTGTCTGGAATTCTCTGAAGGGACTATGGAATCAGGAGGAGAGTCTTCTTCCAATAAACATTCTGGAATTGAGAGCAGTCCTCAATGCTCTTCTGGTTGACCCCAGTTAACAACTCGGGGGTTCATCAGGTTCCAGTCGGACAACATCACGACTGTAGCTTATATCAACCATCAGGGAGGGACAAGAAGCTCCCTAGCAATGATGGAAGTATCGAAGATAATTCGCTGGGCAGAGTCTCACTCTTGCCACCTGTCTGCAATCCACATCCCGGGAGTGGAGAACTGGGAGGCGGATTTCTTAAGTCGTCAGACTTTTCATCCGGGGGAGTGGGAACTTCATCCAGAGGTCTTTGCCCAAATACTTCGACGTTGGGGCAAACCAGAGATAGATCTCATGGCGTCTCGACAGAACGCCAAGCTTCCGCGCTACGGGTCCAGATCCAGGGATCCGGGAGCGGTCCTGATAGATGCCTTGACAGCACCATGGACCTTCAGGATGGCTTATGTGTTTCCACCTTTCCCGATGCTTCCTCGATTGATTGCCAGAATCAAACAGGAGAAAGCATCAGTGATTCTAATAGCGCCTGCATGGCCACGCAGGACTTGGTATACAGATCTGGTGGACATGTCATTCTGTCCACCTTGGTCGTTACCTCTGAAACAGGACCTTCTGATTCAGGGTCCTTTCAAACATCAAAATCTAACTTCTCTGAAGCTGACTGCTTGGAAATTGAACGCTTGATCTTATCAAAGCGTGGTTTTTCTGAGTCAGTTATTGATACCTTAATACAGGCTAGGAAGCCTGTTACCAGAAAGATTTACCATAAAATATGGCGTAAATACCTATATTGGTGCGAATCCAAAGGTTACTCTTGGAGTAAGGTTAGGATTCCTAGGATATTGTCTTTTCTACAAGAAGGTTTAGAAAAGGGGTTATCCGCTAGTTCCTTAAAGGGACAGATCTCAGCTCTGTCCATTCTGTTACACAAGCGTCTGTCAGAAGTTCCAGACGTTCAGGCTTTTTGTCAGGCTTTGGCCAGGATTAAACCTGTGTTTAAAGCTGTGGCTCCACCATGGAGTTTAAACCTTGTTCTTAACGTCTTTACAGGGTGTTCCGTTTGAACCCCTTCATTCCATTGTTATAAAGTTGTTATCTTGGAAAGTTCTATTTTTAATGGCTATTTCCTCGGCTCGAAGAGTCTCTGAGTTATCAGCCTTACATTGTGATTCTCCTTATTTGATTTTTCACTCGGATAAGGTAGTTCTGCGTACTAAACCTGGGTTCTTACCTAAGGTAGTCACTAACAGGAATATCAATCAGGAGATTGTTGTTCCATCCTTGTGCCCAAATCCTTCTTCGAGGAAGGAACGTCTTTTGCACAATCTGGATGTAGTTCGTGCCCTTAAATTTTATTTACAGGCAACTAAAGATTTTCGACAAACGTCTTCCCTGTTTGTCGTTTACTCTGGTCAGAGGAGAGGTCAAAAAGCTTCTGCTACCTCTCTCTCTTTTTGGCTTCGTAGCATAATTCGTTTAGCTTATGAGACTGCTGGACAGCAGCCTCCTGAAAGAATTACAGCTCATTCCACTAGAGCTGTGGCTTCCACTTGGGCCTTTAAGAATGAGGCCTCTGTTGAACAGATTTGCAAGGCTGCAACTTGGTCTTCGCTTCATACTTTTTCCAAATTTTACAAATTTGACACTTTTGCTTCCTCGGAGGCTATTTTTGGGAGAAAGGTTCTTCAGGCAGTGGTTCCTTCTGTATAAAGAGCCTGCCTATCCCTCCCGTCATCCGTGTACTTTTGCTTTGGTATTGGTATCCCACAAGTAATGATGACCCGTGGACTGATCACACTTAACAGAAGAAAACATAATTTATGCTTACCTGATAAATTCCTTTCTTCTGTAGTGTGATCAGTCCACGGCCCGCCCTGTTTTTTAAGGCAGGTAAATATTTTTTAAATTATACTCCAGTCACCACTACACCCTTGGCTTCTCCTTTCTCGTTGGTCCTTGGTCGAATGACTGGAGGTGACGTAGAGGGGAGGAGCTATATAGCAACTCTGCTGGGTGAATCCTCTTGCACTTCCTGTAGGGGAGCAGATAATATCCCACAAGTAATGATGACCCGTGGACTGATCACACTACAGAAGAAAGGAATTTATCAGGTAAGCATAAATTATGTTTTTTCCACTTGGCAGTTGCTTAATCTGTTTTTCTGACAGTTTCTGTTCTCCCTCACTGCTGTGTGTGAGGGGGAGGGGCCGTTTTTTTGGCGCTTTTTCTATGCATCAAATATTTCAGTCAGCAACTCATTGTATTCCCTGCATGATCCGGTTCATCTCTACAGAGCTCAGGGGTCTTCAAAACTTATTTTGAGGGAGGTAATTTCTCTCAGCAGAGCTGTGAGAATTATAGTTTGACTGAGATAAAAAACGTTTATTCTGTAATTTGTTTCCTGCTTTCAGAATTTGTTATCTTTGCTAATGGGATTAAACCTTTGCTAAAGTTGTGTTGTTTACAAGGATTGAGGCTATAACTGTTTCAATTTATTAATTTTCAACTGTCATAGATCTTCTGTGCTTCTTAAAGGCACAGTACGTTTTAATATTATTCTAATTGAATTGTATTTCCAAGTTGCAAGTTTATTTGCTAGTGTGTTAAACATGTCTGATTCAGAGGATGATACCTGTGTCATTTGTTGCAATGCCAAAGTGGAGCCCAATAGAAATTTATGTACTAACTGTATTGATGCTACTTTAAATAAAAGTCAATCTGTACAAATTGAACAAATTTCACCAAACAACGAGGGGAGAGTTATGCCGACTAACTCGCCTCACGTGTCAGTACCTACATCTCCCGCTCAGAGGGAGGTGCGTGATATTGTAGCGCCGAGTACATCTGGGCGGCCATTACAAATCACATTACAGGATATGGCTACTGTTATGACTGAGGTTTTGGCTAAATTACCAGAACTAAGAGGTAAGCGTGATCACTCTGGGGTGAGAACAGAGTGCGCTGATAATATTAGGGCCATGTCAGACACTGCGTCACAGGTGGCAGAACATGAGGACGGAGAACTTCATTCTGTGGGTGACGGTTCTGATCCAAACAGACTGGATTCAGATATTTCAAATTTTAAATTTAAACTGGAAAACCTCCGTGTATTACTAGGGGAGGTGTTAGCGGCTCTGAATGATTGTAACACAGTTGCAATACCAGAGAAAATGTGTAGGTTGGATAAATATTTTGCGGTACCGACGAGTACTGAGGTTTTTCCTATACCTAAGAGACTTACTGAAATTGTTACTAAGGAGTGGGATAGACCCGGTGTGCCGTTCTCACCCCCTCCGATATTTAGAAAAATGTTTCCAATAGACGCCACCACAAGGGACTTATGGCAAACGGTCCCTAAGGTGGAGGGAGCAGTTTCTACCTTAGCTAAGCGTACCACTATCCCGGTGGAGGATAGCTGTGCTTTTTCAGATCCAATGGATAAAAAGTTAGAGGGTTACCTTAAGAAAATGTTTGTTCAACAAGGTTTTATATTGCAACCCCTTGCATGCATTGCGCCGATCACGGCTGCAGCGGCATTCTGGATTGAGTCTCTGGAAGAGAACAGTGGTTCAGCTACTCTGGACGACATTACGGACAGGCTTAGAGTCCTTAAACTAGCTAATTCATTCATTTCGGAGGCCGTAGTACATCTTACTAAACTTACGGCGAAGAATTCAGGATTCGCCATTCAGGCACGCAGGGCGCTGTGGCTAAAATCCTGGTCAGCTGATGTTACTTCTAAGTCTAAATTGCTTAATATATCTTTCAAAGGGCAGACCTTATTCGGGCCCGGGTTGAAAGAGATTATCGCTGACATTACAGGAGGTAAAGGCCATGCCCTGCCTCAGGACAAAGCCAAAGCCAAGACTAGACAGTCTAATTTTCGTTCCTTTCGTAATTTCAAAGCAGGAGCAGCATCAACTTCCTCTGCACCAAAACAGGAAGGAGCTGTTGCTCGCTACAGACAAGGCTGGAAACCTAACCAGTCCTGGAACAAGGGCAAGCAGACTAGGAAACCTGCTGCTGCCCCTAAAACAGCATGAATTGAGGGCCCCCGATCCGGGATCGGATCTAGTGGGGGGCAGACTTTCTCTCTTCATCCAGGCTTGGGCAAGAGATGTTCAGGATCCCTGGGCGCTAGAGATAATATCTCAGGGATACCTTCTGGACTTCAAATACTCTCCTCCAAGAGAGAGATTTCATCTGTCAAGATTGTCAACAATCCAGACAAAGAAAGAGGCGTTTCTACGCTGCGTACAAGAGCTCTTGTTAATGGGAGTAATCCATCCAGTTCCACGATCGGAACAGGGACAGGGGTTTTACTCAAATCTGTTTGTGGTTCCCAAAAAAGAGGGAA
This sequence comes from Bombina bombina, assembly GCF_027579735.1. Classification (NCBI taxonomy): domain Eukaryota; kingdom Metazoa; phylum Chordata; class Amphibia; order Anura; family Bombinatoridae; genus Bombina; species Bombina bombina. Next base: position 170,607 of record NW_026511783.1, read on the forward strand.
CTTTCAGACCAATCCTGGACTTAAAGATCCTAAACAAATTCCTAAGAGTTCCATCGTTCAAGATGGAGACTATTCGGACAATTTTACCTATGATCCAAGAGGGTCAATACATGACCACTGTAGATTTAAAAGATGCTTACCTTCACATACCGATTCACAAAGATCATTATCGGTACCTAAGGTTTGCCTTCCTAGACAGGCATTACCAGTTTGTGGCTCTTCCATTCGGATTGGCTACAGCTCCAAGAATCTTCACAAAGGTTCTGGGTGCTCTTCTGGCGGTACTAAGACCGCGGGGAATCTCGGTAGCTCCATACCTAGACGACATTCTGATACAAGCTTCAAGCTTTCAAACTGCCAAGTCTCATACAGAGTTAGTGCTGGCATTTCTAAGGTCACATGGATGGAAGGTGAACGAAAAGAAAAGTTCACTCGTTCCACTCACAAGAGTTCCCTTCCTGGGGACTCTTATAGATTCTGTAGAAATGAAGATTTACCTGACAGAGGACAGGCTAACAAGACTTCAAAGTGCTTGCCGCACCCTTCATTCCATTCAACACCCGTCAGTGGCTCAATGCATGGAGGTAATCGGCTTAATGGTAGCGGCAATGGACATAGTACCCTTTGCACGCTTACACCTCAGACCACTGCAACTGTGCATGCTAAGTCAGTGGAATGGGGATTACTCAGACTTATCCCCTTCTCTGAATCTGGATCAAGAGACCAGAAATTCTCTTCTATGGTGGCTTTCTCGGCCACAGCTGTCCAGGGGGATGCCATTCAGCAGACCAGACTGGACAATTGTAACAACAGACGCCAGCCTTCTAGGTTGGGGTGCCGTCTGGAATTCTCTGAAGGCTCAGGGACAATGGAGTCAGGAGGAGAGTCTCCTGCCAATAAACATTCTGGAATTGAGAGCAGTTCTCAATGCCCTCCTGGCTTGGCCCCAGTTGACAACTCGGGGGTTCATCAGGTTTCAGTCGGACAACATCACGACTGTAGCTTACATCAACCATCAGGGAGGGACAAGAAGCTCCCTAGCTATGATGGAAGTATCAAAGATAATTTGCTGGGCAGAGTCTCACTCTTGCCACCTGTCAGCAATCCACATCCCGGGAGTGGAGAACTGGGAGGCGGATTTCTTAAGTCGTCAGACTTTTCATCCGGGGGAGTGGGAACTTCATCCGGAGGTCTTTGCCCAAATACTTCGACGTTGGGGCAAACCAGAGATAGATCTCATGGCGTCTCGACAGAACGCCAAGCTTCCTCGTTACGGGTCCAGATCCAGGGATCCAGGAGCAGTCCTGATAGATGCTCTGACAGCACCTTGGGACTTCAGGATGGCTTACGTGTTTCCACCCTTCCCGTTGCTTCCTCGATTGATTGCCAAAATCAAACAAGAGAGAGCATCAGTGATTCTAATAGCACCTGCGTGGCCACGCAGGACTTGGTATGCAGACCTGGTGGACATGTCATCCTGTCCACCTTGGTCTCTACCTCTGAAACAGGACCTTCTGATACAGGGTCCCTTCAAACATCAAAATCTAACTTCTCTGAAGCTGACTGCTTGGAAATTGAACGCTTGATTTTATCAAGACGTGGATTTTCTGAGTCAGTTATTGATACCTTAATACAGGCTAGGAAACCTGTTACCAGAAAGATTTACCATAAGATATGGCGTAAATACCTATATTGGTGTGAATCCAAAGGTTACTCTTGGAGTAAGGTTAGGATTCCTAGGATATTGTCTTTTCTACAAGAAGGTTTAGAAAAGGGTTTATCTGCTAGTTCATTAAAGGGACAGATCTCAGCTCTGTCCATTCTGTTACACAAACGTCTGTCAGAAGTTCCTGACGTCCAGGCTTTTTGTCAGGCTTTGGCCAGAATTAAGCCTGTGTTTAAAACTGTTGCTCCACCATGGAGTTTAAACCTTGTTCTTAATGTTTTACAGGGCGTTCCGTTTGAACCCCTTCATTCCATTGATATAAAGTTGTTATCTTGGAAAGTTCTATTTTTAATGGCTATTTCCTCGGCTCGAAGAGTCTCTGAATTATCAGCCTTACATTGTGATTCTCCTTATTTGATTTTTCATTCGGATAAGGTAGTCCTGCGTACTAAACCTGGGTTCTTACCTAAGGTAGTTACTAACAGGAATATCAATCAAGAGATTGTTGTTCCTTCTTTATGCCCAAATCCTTCTTCAAAGAAGGAACGTCTACTGCACAACCTGGATGTAGTCCGTGCTCTAAAATTTTACTTACAGGCAACTGAGGAATTTCGACAAACGTCTTCTCTGTTTGTCATTTACTCTGGGCAGAGGAGAGGTCAAAAAGCTTCCGCTACCTCTCTTTCTTTTTGGCTTCGTAGCATAATTCGTTTAGCTTATGAGACTGCTGGACAGCAGCCTCCTGAAAGAATTACAGCTCATTCTACTAGAGCTGTGGCTTCCACTTGGGCCTTCAAGAATGAGGCCTCTGTTGAACAGATTTGCAAGGCTGCAACTTGGTCTTCGCTTCATACTTTTTCCAAATTTTACAAATTTGACACTTTTGCTTCATTGGAGGCTATTTTTGGGAGAAAGGTTCTTCAGGCAGTGGTTCCTTCTGTATAAAGAGCCTGCCTATCCCTCCCGTCATCCGTGTACTTTTGCTTTGGTATTGGTATCCCAGAAGTAATGATGACCCGTGGACTGATCACACTTAACAGAAGAAAACATAATTTATGCTTACCTGATAAATTCCTTTCTTCTGTAGTGTGATCAGTCCACGGCCCGCCCTGTTTTTAAGGCAGGTAAATATTTTTTAATTTATACTCCAGTCACCACTTCACCCTTGGCTTTTCCTTTCTCGTTGGTCCTTGGTCGAATGACTGGGAGTGACGTAGAGGGGAGGAGCTATATGCAGCTCTGCTGGGTGAATCCTCTTGCACTTCCTGTTGGGGAGGAGTAATATCCCAGAAGTAATGATGACCCGTGGACTGATCACACTACAGAAGAAAGGAATTTATCAGGTAAGCATAAATTATGTTATTCCACACAGCCATCGGCTGCACACTCTAGTGACCTTTTTATAACTGTCCCTAATTGGCCACAGCAGAGAAGTTAACCTAAGTTACAACATGGCAGCTCTCATTTTTTATAGACTCTAAAACTTTACACTTATTTTGTCAATATTGAAACAACTAATACAACTTTAATAAATACATCTACTTGTTATTCTCACTAATCTTTTCCTTGAATGCATCATTCTATCTAGCATTTATTTTGTGTTTAATGTCCCATTAAAGATTGTAGTGTTCAAGCTCTGAGTAGTGCATTGCAATGCTGCCCCTTCAATAAAGGATACCAAGAGAATAAAATGAAATCGATAATAGAACTAAATTGGAAAGTTGTTTACAAATTGCGTGTTCTGTCTAAACCATGGTATCATGATATCTGATGAAACTGCTTGATTAGCAGAGGAACGTGTTGCAGCATATTGGGGCTGTGCACATTTTTATGGTTTTTATGAAATATATGTTTTTTTACATATAAACCTTGGTGCCTTATTTGAATTTCGTTTGCTGGACTCTTTGGAGGAAGCTGTTAGCAGGGACCCAGTGAGCTGGAGAACTGTGAGTCTCCAGAGCGCCCCCAACAGCACAATAGAGTGCTGCCAGAATTTGTGAGTACCCTGTGTATTTTTAAAAAGCGCCCTCTGTTTTGTATGCCTAGAATCTATTGCACCCCTTTGTGCAAATATTTGGCAAACCTCAAAAAGCTACTTACAGAGCTAAAGGTAAGAGCTTTTGTTTAAAGTGATGGTAAAGTTTCTAATTCGTATAATCAGATACGGAATGAAAACAATATTTTAGATGAACTTAAAGGGCCATGAAACCCACATTTTTTCTTTCATGATTTAGAAAGAGCATGCAATTTTAAACAGCTTTCTAATTTTTTTCTATTACCTAATTTGCTTTATTCTCTTGATAATACTCTAAAACTTTACACTTATTTTGTCAATAATTAAACAACTAATGAAACTTTAGAAAATACATCTACATGTTATTCTCAGACTAATCTTTTCTTTGAATGCATCATTCTATCTAGCATTTATTTAGTATTTAATGCCCCTTTTAAATATAAAATATTAATAAACAATAATAAAAATAATTATAGATACTGTAATATAAATATTTATTTATTATATGGATTATATAGAATTTTGTTAGTGTCTATAATTTTTTATATATTCTAGCCCTTTGCAGTCAAATAGATGGCCATATAACCTGTACCTTTGCACCCTTATAAATAATTTTTATGAATATTTATATGACTAATTTCTTACGATGAGTCCACGGATCATCTTAAAGTGAAGGTAAAGTTTCATGCATTATACTTTTTCCCCTGTAAATACTATAAAAATCAATGGGACTTTAATTCATCAAATTTTTAGAATCGCTATATTTATTTATTATTTACCGTTTCTTTATCCAATTCAGAACACTGCTAAAACAACCCGTTTTTTTCTTTTTCTTTCTAAGCCCGGTCACGTTTTTCTACTAGCCAATTGAAACACTGGCCGTTAGGCGGCCGTCATATTACGTCACCGCATTACTGTTCTCTATGCGCATGCGTTGCATTCACTTCCTTTCTTTTATTCTCAACGCTCGTTCCAGTTTAGCGCATGCAAGATAAGGATTCATAAGGCTAAGTAGTCTCTATTTACATTTTTTCTGTCACGCAGGCGCAAAAGGAATGAACGGTGAATGGTGCGCATGCGCAAGTGGTCCAGAAATCGGGAACGCGCTTTTGTATTACGTACAGAGCGGGTGGGACCGCTCTGTACGTAATATAGTCAAAAACCAGGAAATCAATGGAGGGAGGAGCGAAGACCGGCCGAGAAAGTAATATAAAGTGTTTAGAATACACTAATATATATACAAATATTTAAAAAAAAATTAGCGATCATAGTATATAGTAGACCAATAATAGAATACAGGCTCCAAAAACTAAAAACTTTACCTTCACTTTAATTGGATATTCACCTCCTATTCAGCAGGAGGCGGCAAAGAGCACCACAGCAGAGCTGTTATATAGCTCCTCCCTTCCCTCAAACTCCAGTCATTCTCTTTGCCTACGTTAGTGATAGGAAGGGGTAAAGTGAGGTGTTAGAATAGATTCTTCAATCAAGAGTTTATTATTTTTAAAGTAGTGCAAGATTGTGCTGCTTTGTTCTAGGGTGTAGACGTAGTCCATATCAGTCTCTTCAGTAGAGCTTTGGTGGCTTTAGAGCAATGGGAACTTGTGGGACATCATTCTCACTGTGCCTCTCATATTTTGATGCTGCCCTGTCTTCTATAGCCTGAGGTGGATTACTCAGACTTTATTTCTCCACAGGTCGATGTGAGGGATAGGACCTCTCAAGCCTGTGAGCTGCCTTTGCTGTCAGGCAGATGTAAGGTAAGTGCTGCTTTTTTTATTCTGGGGCCAAAGATCAAAAGCTCAGAGGAAAAGTGGGCACTTTTATTTACACTGTAAGAAACATATAAGGCTCATTTTTTTATTTTTTTTTTAAATATATTTTTTTATTGAGGTTTCAACAATATACATAAAGCAGATAAGTAACAGCTCAACACTGTATTAGACAATTAGGTTAGGAAACAAGATGGAGAGATAAACCTCTTAGAACAAACAATATGGATCAGCAACATATGTATCATAGGCAACCCAATGGTACGCATTAACATGAGGAATCAATTTTCAATCTATGCTGCAGGATAAACTTGAGCTAATAGATTGTACACCATAAACAAAGTTATATAGGAAGACTATGAACAATGTGTTACACAATGTTGAGTTGTATTAATAGTGACCTCGTTTTTGATATATAATAGGTTTTGGTAGCTAAAGCACAGGTGTAATAAAAATTGTCTGGTGTAATGGCAAAGGCTAACATATTAGCAGATTAGTAGGAACCCATCTTGTGATTTTTAAGGAACAATAGTTAATATATGGCTTCCTCATAAAAAGTTTAATGCGTAGGTATGGTGAGCTTAGCTAGTGAGCAAGAAAGTGGGTGGGGGGGTGCAGCGGGCAAGAGCCGCTCAAATAAGATAAGGGGGGGGATGGGGAGAGGATGAGGAGGAGGGGCGGAGCTAGATAGAGTGTTACACTAATGGACATGCTTAGGCCTCTGAGGTTTTTTAGTTACGTTACAGGTAGGGGAGAAGAACTATGTTTACGTTGAATGAAGTGGTGATTGTCATAAGATTATGGGCAACTCTGAAACTTTGATGACGCAGATACAATATAATATAACATTACACTTACAGCTAATAGTGAACATATAGGGTACTTTGTATGGAGAAGGAGCTGCTCTGGGGAGTAAAAAAAATAAAAATGAATGAGTAGATGAGTACTGAAACCAAGCGCGCTGCATTAAAATGAATATGACATGTTCACCAAAAATGTTTAGTCAGGGGAATGTCTCTAGGCACTAGTTTGGGAAGGGCGTAATAACTATTTCTTAATTTAAACCTAGTCAATTGAACATGTCATATGTGTAAGCTATCATGAGAGTAACATATTCTTACATAAGAACAAAATAGCAACCCATTCCTCCTCAACTTAAGTGGGTGCATGAGAAGATATATAACATTATAAAACACTGAAGGAAGAAGTAAATAGTAAAATCAGACAGCTGTAAAACAAACATTTCAAAACCCAGTATTTAAACCATAATGAAACTGAGAGCTCTACCCTCCATGGACTTTCAAAGGTCTCAAACAAGCTGGGAATATGATATAGACTAAATGTTATATTCAGGCTAAAATAAAAATACCAACTTGCTCTAGTTTAGAAGAGTACATCAAAGAGTGACCTGCCTACTGCCCACCCAGTAAAGGTTGTGTAAGATGGTACATTTCAACTTATATTCTAGCTAATAGGCAATTTGTATGAAGAGTACTATGGGAGGGGATACATAACAGGAACTAGAGATGTAGGGGGAAGATCACCCATAAAAAATGAATAAATAAATTACCTCCTCTACAAACTAAGAGCATAAGTGAAACTGTTGAAACACTGTAAGGACAGAAATCATACAAAGCTATAGAGCAAAAATATTCCCATCTAACTTTTAGTAGCCAACCTGAATTATTTAGATTCATGCTTGATATAACACATCTTCAGGGAGAAAGAGCTAATAAAACAATGTTTTTGTAAGTAGGAAGTCTCTTTACTTCAGGTTCTTTGACTGTCATTTATGAGTCCACAGCAACTTGGTGCCCTATTCAGCATGGGAGAAGTCCAGCGGATCACTTAAGGATCGTATTTAACCTACTCCAGACTTGGCAACAGTTTGTATACGACGATGTGGATCTGGGTTAACACATGTGGGTGAAACTGAGCTCAAGGACCATATTTCTTGTTGGTCACATAGGTCACCGAGAAGTAACAGTCTCATCTTCCAAACTCTACCATCCGAGTCCATATGACTCTTGTGTGGTATGCAGAAAATTCTCTGGACTTGCCCGTAGGAGCCGGCCGCATCTCCCCGGAACATACCCAGCGCTAGGTGAGCGAGCTGCACATCCTCTCGGGGACCTTGACTGGGAGGGCTAGGATATTGGGGTGGCTTCCTTCTAAAATTCTGCTTAGATCCTTGTATCAGCAAGTCCTCAGGAAAGTGCGGTAAGCTGTTTGCGTGGGGCGGTGATGTTCCGGAGTTTGTCTTATTAGCTGTGTAATGAACCACCGTCTTTCTGAGGATCTCTGCTTGCGATAAAAAGGGCTGCTGTGCAGTGAGCTGATCCACAATCGGTTCCTTGGCTTCCGTTTCGTGGGATGTGGGCTGGCTGACGCCATCTTGGGAATGCGAGATTTCGATGGAAGTTAGGGGGTCATTAAGCCGTCTTTCTGCTTTGCGGCTCATTTCCTCCAGTAAGTTGGTTACCTGGGCAAAAAACTCCTTCATCATGGGTCTGTTGTACCCGGCTAGGTATCAAACCGGGGTGGGTTGTAGTGCAATCACGATCTTGCTCTTTGAGTCAGATGAAGCGTCAGAGAGCATCCATGAGGCCACAAAGATGGCCGCTCCAGGGACTGTATGTTATTCGGCCCATAAAGCAGAGGTTATTTCCTATCCTCAAGTACCATTTAGCTTCCCAAGTTACATAGTTTTGATCTTCGGGTTTAAATGAACCTGTGATGTTATTTTAAGCTGGACTGAACAGTCTGAAAAATAAAATTGTAAACCATTGCGACGGAGCTGAAGTAACATGCGACTGTTCAGTTTCCAAGCTTGCTCCGCCCCCCATATAAGGCTCATTTAACAGGGGCACTTTATGTTTGGGACATCAAGCTCTCCTTGTATGGAGAGTAATTGACAGCCATAACTGCAGGCACTGGGGCTGGGAGTTAAGCTTTATTTTAAATACGCTATGGTGGTTATTTCTTCCAACGGCTTAAAGAAGCAAATAAGCCGGTCGGGAGTTGAATGTACAGTAACGCCCACGATGGGCGGGCCTATCGGGTTTGCACGCTTCCTGTAACTGCATAGTACTCAGAGACACATTTTCCGTTGCAGAGACGGCTGAATAGCGTGTCACTAGAACCGCATGGTTTTTAACCCCTTAAGGACAAGGCCATTTTTCAATTTCTTTCCCTTAAGGACCAGGGCTATTTTTACATTTCTGCGGTGTTTGTGTTTAGTTGTAATTTTCCTCTTACTCATTAACTGTACCCATACATATTATATACCGTTTTTCTCGCCATTAAATGGAATTTCTAGAGATACCATTATTTTCATCATATCTTATAATTTACTATAAAAAAAATTATAAAATATGAGGAAAAAATGGAAAAAAACACACTTTTTCTAACTTTGACCCCCCAAAATCTGTTACAAATCTACAACCACCAAAAAACACCCATGCTAAATAGTTTCTAAATTTTATCCTGAGTTTAGAAATACCCAATGTTCACATGTTCTTTGCTTTTTTTGCAAGTTATAGGGCCATAAATACAAGTAGCACTTTGCTATTTCCAAACCACTTTTTTTTAAAATTAGCGCTAGTTACATTGGGACACTGATATCTTTAAGGAATCCCTGAATATCCCTTGACATGTATATATTTTTTTTTTAGCAGACATCCCAAAGTATTGATCTAGGCCCATTTTGTTATATTTCATGCCACCCTTTCACCGCCAAATGAAAATTGTTCACTTTTTCACAAATCTTTTCACAAACTTTAGGTTTCTCACTGAAATTATTTGCAAACAACTTGTGCAATTATGGCATAAATGGTTGTAAACACTTCTCTGGGATCCCCTTTGTTCAGAAATAGCAGACATATATGGCTTTGGCGTTGCTTCTTGGTAATTAGAAGGCCGCTAAATACCGCTGCGCACCACACGTGTAGTAGACAACCCCAAGTATTGATCTAGGCCCATCTTGGTATATTTCATGCCACCATTTCACCGCCAAATGAGATCAAATGAAAAAAAACGTAAAATTTTTCACAATTTTTGGTTTCTCACTGAAATTATTTACAAACAGCTTGTGCAATTATGGCACAAATGGTTGTAAAAGCTTCTCTGTGACCCCCTTTGTTCAGAAATAGCAGACATATATGGCTTTGGCGTTGCTTCTTGGTAATTAGAAGGCCGCTAAATGCAGCTGCGCACCACACGTGTATTATGCCCAGCAGTGAAGGGGTTAATTAGGGAGCTTGCAGGGTTAATTTTAGCTTTAATGTAGAGATCAGCCTCCCACCTGACATATCACACCCCCTGATCCCTCCCAAATATCTCTCTTACCTCCCCCACCCCACAATTGTCCCTGCCATCTTAAGTACTGGCAGAAAGTCTGCCAGTACTAAAATAAAAGGTATTTTAAAAAAAAGAAAAAAATATTTACATATGCTGATGTTTAGGATTCCCCCTTAGCCCCCAACCTCCCTGATCCCCCCTCAAACAGCTCTCTAACCCTCCCCCTCTAACGTACTGATAGCCATCTTGGGTACTGGCAGCTGTCTGCCAGTACCCAGTTTACAATAAAATATATTTTTTATTATTTTTTTTATAATTTTTCTGTAGTGTAGCTTGCCCCCCCACCTCCCTCCCTCCGAGATCCCTTAGATCATTTTTATTATTTATTTTAACCACTTTCTGCTCAAATTTTTTCTGCAGTGTAGTGGTTCCCACCCGCTCCCTACCGGCTCCCGTGCGCGTGTGCGCTCCCATGCGCGCGCCCCGGCGATCCCGCCCCCCTCCACATCACACGGCCCATCGATGGCCACCCACCTGCCTCCCAGACTGGCTCCCACCCACCAACGATACCGGCCATCGATGTCCGGTGCAGAGAGGGCCACAGAGTGGCTCTCTCTGCATCGGATGGCCAAGGAGAGTTATTGCAGGATGCCTCGATGTGGAGGCATCACTGCAATAACCGGAAAGCGTCTGGAAGCGATCAGGATAGCTTCCAGCCGCTTTAAACCCTAATGTCGTACAGGGTACGTCGCTGGTCTTTAAAGACCAGGTTGTGTGCGACGTTCCCTGTACGACATGCGTCGTTAAGGGGTTAATATATTAATCAAGCATTCTAGTCCTATTTGTTTGTGTGTTTTGTTGCTGAGGTTCCGGATCGTTCCAGATCCACAAGAAAAGGATAGTGAATTCTGGTTGTGGGTCAGGTAAGCGCCTCAGCAGGTGTAAGGGTGTCTGATTGAAATTATTTGGCTTTATTTTTCTATGCGACATAGCAGGGTAAAAACGTTACCTGTTTAAATTTAAAGGCACAGTAAAGTTTTTTCTGTACAAAGTTTTTTATTCATTTGGAGTTATTAATTCATACATAGTGAACAGCATGGACCAAGAATCCTTGCAAGATGTCACTTGCTCCTTATGTTTGGATGTTAATGTGGAACCACCTGTCCCTTTCTGTCCCTCATGTATTGAGAGGACTTTAGCTTATATGGAAAAGATTTTTTTTTAGCAAAACTTTTCAAAAGCGGATGCTGTCCAAGAGTCTAATAACGAGGGTCAAGGTATGCCGCAGCTTTCTCCCCAAGCGTCCCAAATTTTACCGCCCACACAAGCAGTGCTCTGCACTTCTGCTCTAGCGCCCGCTGGAGTTACTTTAAAAGACATAGCTTCTCTCATGTCTTCTACAATTTCTGATGCATTGTCTGCTTTCCCATTGTTACAGGGTAAACGTAAGAGGAAAACCAGACATTCAGTAAGTTCTGATGCAATTGTTGCAATTTTGGAGGTACCCTCCCACGGACACAATGAGGAGGGTACTGCTGTAGCATCTGAGGGTGAGATCTCAGATTCAGAAAGTTTATTGCCTCTGACGTAACTTTTAGGTTTAGACTAAAACACCTCCACCTGTTGCTTAGGGAGGTTTTGGTTACTTTGGATGACTGTGACTTCACGGTAGTGGTTGTCCCTAAAAAGTCTAGTAAATTGGACAGATATTTCGAGGTTCCTTCTTACTCAGACGTATTTCCAGTCCCAAAGCGAGCTTCGGAGATCATTACTAAGGAGTGGGAGAGACCAGGCATACCCTTTTCTCCCTCTCCTATTTTTAAGAAGATGTTTCCCATAGCTGACTCTTTCAAGGAGTCTTGGCAAAGAGTTCCTAAGGTGGAAGGGGCCATTTCCACCTTAGTCAAGAGAACTACTATTCCCATAGAGGATAGTTGTGCTTTCAAAGATCCTATGGACAAGAAGTTAGAGGGTCTACTTAAAAAGATTTATGTTCACCAGGGTCTGCAATGGCAGCCAGCTGCGTGCATTGCTACCGTCACTAGTGCGGCTGCATATTGGTTTGATGCACTATCTGAGTTTCTCAGGACTGAGACTTCCTTGGAGGAGATCCAAGATAGGATAAAGTCTCTGAAGCTAGCTAATGCCTTTATTACGGACGCTTCCCTTCAAATTATTAAACTGGGAGCTAAGATTTCGGGTTTCTCTATTCTAGCCCGCAGAGCCTTATGGTTAAAACCTTGGTCTGCGGATGTTTCCTCTAAGTCTAAGCTTCTGGCTATTCCTTACAAGGGGAAGATCTTGTTTGGACCTGGTCTATCGGAAATTATCTCTGATATCACGGGAGGTAAGGGCCATCTTCTTCCTCAAGATAAGAGAAACAAACAGAAAGGACGACAGAGTAATTTTCGTTCCTTTCGAAATTTCAAAGGAAATTCTTCTTCCTCCTCTAAGCAGGAACAATCCAAACCTGCATGGAGACCTAACCAGTCTTGGACTAAGGGAAAGCAAACCAAGAAGCCTGCTATTGAATCCAGGACAGCATGAAGGACATGCCCCCGATCCGTGATCGGATCTTGTAGGGGGCAGACTTTCCTTCTTCGCTCAGGTTTGGGTTCAGGATGTTCAGGATCCCTGGGAAATAGAGATTGTGTCCCAGGGATACAAACTAGAGTTCAAAAGTTTTCCTTCCAGAGGCAAACCAGACAAAGAGAGAGGCATTCTTACACTGCGTAAAAGACCTCTCCGCCCTGGGAGTGATTGTTCCTGTTCCAGTACTGGAACAGGGTCAGGGTTTTTATTCCAATCTGTACGTGGTTCCCAAAAAGGAGGGAACCTTCAGACCAATTTTAGACCGCAAGAGTCTAAACAAATTTCGGGTTCCGTCCTTCAAGATGGAAACTATTCCATTCTTCCCTTGATCCAGGAGGGT
>NW_026511783.1:188289-300235 GCF_027579735.1 Bombina bombina
CTCAGCCCATTAGTAATAATTATAAGAGTAATCAATGCAGCCCTCGGATTGTAAGGACTTAGTTTACCTTTCATAATAATTTGTGGGCTGATGACATCAGTATATTACCTTACGAGACCTGTGAATATTACATCCTGGTTTAAGTGTTTTTAATTTAACTTAAGCTTATGTATGAATGATTATTCCTAGTTAATTCAATAAAGATTAATAGTATGAATGGTATGGAATAATATTCTTTGTAAACAGTTTTACAGAGTTCAGAAATAATTTATTCGCAGAGCCTAACTTCTTTTACTAAGTTGTATACTTATTTACAATTAGGTTTCTAGTTGTTATTTGTCCTAAGTTTGGGCATCTGCGACAGGTTAAATTTTTTTATTGCCACATTTATTGTGACGACACAATTTACAGCCTATTAAAGAGCAGCAAAATAATTGAATAACCTGTTTAGCATAACTCTGCTCCCCCTACTTTTTGTGTAAACTTAACCCATTTTAAGCTTGCTGGCAGAGGCAGTCAGGTGTTCATTTAATATCTGTTGGTATTTGATAGAGTCCATGATGCCATTTTATCCTAACAAAATGTCCAGGTCCTCTGGCAGAAAAACAGCCCCAAAACTTAAGAGCCACCTCCATATTAAACCGTGTGCACCAAACCATATCCATGAGATCTCTGTATTTTTGTGTATTTATTTAACAAAAGATCAAAAGGTTTAGCTATAAAAACAATTTTCTCTTGTAAGGTGTATCCAGTCCACGGATCATCCATTACTTGTGGGATATTCTCATTCCCAACAGGAAGCTGCAAGAGGATCACCCACAGCAGAGCTGTCTATATAGCGCCACCCCCAGTCATTCTCTTGCAGCTCTCGACAAGCATGGAAGCAGTTAGAGAGATATGGTGAAATGTAGTTGTTTTTTCTTCAATTCAAAAGTTTGTTATTTTTAAATGGTACCGGAGTTGTACTATTTTGGTCCCAGGCAGAAAATAGAAGAAGAATCTGCCTGTGGTCTCTAATGATCTTAGCAGGTTGTAACTAAGATCCATTGCTGTTCTCACACATAACTGAAGAGAGAGGTAACTTCAGCTGGGGAATGGCGTGCAGGTTATCCTGCTATGAGGTATGTGCAGTCTAAATTTTTCTAGAGAAATGTAAATGCTAGAAAATGCTGTTGATACCAGATTTATTTAAGGTAAGCCTAATTACAGTGATTAATAGCGACTAGTATCATGTTTACTGTTAGAGGTAATACAACGTTTGCTGGGAGTGCTTAAACGTTTTTTAAATGCTTTTTGGTGATAAAACTTTATTGGGGCCCAGTTTTTTCCACATGGCTGGCTTAAATTTGCCTAGAAATAGTTTTCTTAGGCCTCTCACTGTATAGACATGAGTGGGAGGGGCCTAATTTTGCGCCTAAGTGCGCATTAACTTTTGCAGACTGAGACATCCAGCTTCACTGAAGGAGTCCCCTGAATGCTATAGGACCTCTCTGAAGGGTTTTTAGGCTTTCCAAAGTCGTTTGTATGGCAAGGTAGGGCCACAGCAGAGCTGTGGCAGTTTGCTGTGACTTAAAAAAACGTCTATTTCGTTTTTTTGATCCGTTTTTTAAACTAAGGGGTTAATCATCCATTTGCAAGTGGGTGCAATACTCTGTTAGCGTATTATACACACTGTAAAAATTTCGTTTGATTTACTGCTTTTTTTCACTGTTTTTCAAATTCTGACCTTTTTTATTTTTCTTAAAGGCACAGTACCGTTTTTATTGTTTGCTTGTTAACTTGCTTTAAAGTGTTTTCCAAGCTTGCTGGTCTCATTGATAGTCTGTTTAAACATGTCTGACATAGAGGAAACTCCTTGTTCATTATGTTTAGAAGCCATGGTGGAACCCCCTCTTAGAATGTGTACCAAATGTACTGATTTCACTTTAAGCAATAAAGATCATATTCTGTCTTTAAAAAAATTATCACCAGAGGAATCTGACGAGGGGGAAGTTATGCCGACTAACTTGCCCCACGTGTCAGAACCTTTGAATCCCGCTCAAGGGACTCATGCTCAAGAGGCGCCAAGTACATCTAGCGCGCCCATGGCGTTTACTTTACAAGACATGGCGGCAGTCATGGATAATACACTGTCAGCGGTATTATCCAGACTACCTGGGTTACGAAGAAAGCAAGACAGCTCTGGAGTTAGAAGAAATACAGAGCAAACTGACGCTTTAGTAGCTATGTCTGATACCCCCTCACAATATGCAGAAGCTGAGGAAGGAGAGCTTCTTTCTGTGGGTGATTTTTCTGACTCAGGGAAGAGGATTCAACCTAATTCTGATATGTCAACATTTAAATTTAAGCTTGAACACCTCCGCGTGTTGCTCAGGGAGGTTTTAGCTGCTCTGAATGACTGTGATACAATTGCAGTGCCAGAGAAATTGTGCAGATTGGATAAATACTATGCAGTGCCTGTTTACACTGATGTTTTTCCAATACCTAAAAGGTTTTCAGAAATTATTACTAAGGAATGGGATAGACCAGGTGTGCCGTTCTCTCCCCCTCCTATTTTTAAGAAAATGTTTCCAATAGATACCGCCACACGGGACTTATGGCAAACGGTCCCTAAGGTGGAGGGAGCAGTTTCTACCCTAGCTAAGCGTACTACTATTCCTGTTGAGGACAGTTGTGCTTTCTTAGATCCAATGGATAAAAAGTTAGAGGGTTACCTTAAGAAAATGTTTATTCAACAAGGTTTTATTCTACAGCCCCTTGCATGCATTGCCCCAGTCACTGCTGCTGCGGCCTTCTGGTTTAAGTCTCTGGAAGAGGCTTTACAGGTAGAGACCCCATTGGACGATATACTTGACAAGCTTAGAGCACTTAAGCTAGCCAATTCTTTTGTTTCTGATGCCATTGTTCATTTGACTAAACTAACGGCTAAGAATTCTGGTTTTGCTATTCAGGCGCGTAGGGCGCTATGGCTTAAATCATGGTCAGCTGACGTTACTTCAAAGTCTAAGCTTCTTAATATTCCCTTCAAGGGGCAGACCCTATTCGGGCCTGGTTTGAAGGAGATCATTTCTGATATCACGATATCACTGGAGGAAAAGGTCATGCCCTTCCTCAGGATAGGTCTAACAAATCAAGGGCCAAACAGACTAATTTTCGTGCCTTTCGAAACTTTAAGGCGAGTGCGGCATCAGCTTCCTCTAATACAAAACAAGAGGGAACTTTTGCCCAGTCCAAGTGAGTCTGGAGACCTAACCAGGCTTGGAACAAAGGTAAGCAGGCCAAAAAGCCTGCTGCTGCCTCTAAGACAGCATGAAGGATTGGCCCCCGATCCGGTAACGAATCTAGTAGGGGGCAGACTTTCTCTCTTCGCCCAGGCTTGGGCAAGAGATGTCCAGGATCCCTGGGCGTTGGAAATTGTATTCCAGGGATATCTTCTGGACTTCAAAGCTTCTCCTCCAAAAGGGAGATTTCACCTTTCACAATTATCTGCAAACCAGATAAAGAGAGAGGCATTTTTACACTGTGTTCAAGACCTCCTAGTTATGGTAGTGATCCACCCAGTTCCAAAGGAGGAACAGGGACAAGGATTCTATTCAAATCTGTTTGTGGTTCCCAAGAAAGAGGGAACCTTCAGACCAATCTTAGATCTCAAGATCTTAAACAAATTTCTCAGGGTCCCATCATTCAAGATGGAGACTATTCGTACCATCCTACCTATGATCCAGGAGGGTCAATACATGACTACAGTGGATTTAAAGGATGCTTATCTTCACATTCCGATACACAAAGATCATCATCGGTTTCTCAGGTTTGCCTTCCTAGACAGGCATTACCAGTTTGTAGCTCTTCCCTTTGGGTTAACTACAGCCCCAAGAAACTTTACGAAGGTTCTGAGGTCACTTCTGGCGGTCCTAAGGCCGCGGGGCATAGCAGTGGCCCCTTATTTAGACAACATTCTGATACAGGCGTCAAATTTCCAAATTGCCAAGTCTCATACGGACATAGTTCTGGCATTTCTGAGGTCGCATGGGTGGAAAGTGAACGAAGAAAAGAGTTCTCTATCCCCTCTCACAAGAGTTTCCTTTCTGGGAACTCTGATAGATTCTGTAGAAATGAGGATTTACCTGACAGAGACCAGGTTATCAAAACTTCTAAATTCCTGCCGTGTTCTTTATTCCACTTCTCGCCCTTCGGTGGCTCAGTGTATGGAAGTAATCGGCTTAATGGTAGCGGCAATGGACATAGTGCCGTTTGCCCGCCTACATCTCAGACCGCTGCAACTCTGCATGCTCAGTCAGTGGAATGGGGATTACACAGAATTGTCCCCTCTACTAAATCTGGATCAAGAGACCAGGGATTCTCTTCTCTGGTGGCTATCTCGGGTCCATCTGTCCAAAGGTATGACCTTTCGCAGGCCAGATTGGACAATTGTAACGACAGATGCCAGCCTTCTAGGCTGGGGGGCAGTCTGGAACTCCCTGAAGGCTCAGGGATCGTGGACTCAGGAGGAGACACTCCTTCCGATAAACATTCTGGAACTAAGAGCGATATTCAATGCTCTTCAGGCTTGGCCTCAGCTAGCGACAATGAGGTTCATCAGATTTCAGTCGGACAACATCACGACTGTGGCTTACATCAACCATCAAGGGGGAACAAGGAGTTCCCTAGCGATGTTGGAAGTTTCAAAGATAATTCGTTGGGCAGAGATTCACTCTTGCCACCTATCAGCTATCCATATCCCAGGAGTAGAGAACTGGGAGGCGGATTTTCTAAGTCGACAGACTTTCCATCCGGGGGAGTGGGAACTCCATCCGGAGGTGTTTGCACAATTGATTCATCGTTGGGGCAAACCAGAACTGGATCTCATGGCGTCTCGCCAGAACGCCAAACTTCTTTGTTACGGATCCAGGTCCAGGGATACCAAGGCGACGCTGATAGATGCTCTAGCAGCGCCTTGGTCCTTCAACCTGGCTTATGTGTTTCCACCGTTTCCTCTGCTCCCTCGTCTGATTGCCAAAATCAAGCAGGAGAGAGCATCGGTGATCTTGATAGCGCCTGCGTGGCCACGCAGGACTTGGTATGCAGATCTGATGGACATGTTATCCTTTCCACCATGAACTCTGCCTCTGAGACAGGACCTTCTACTTCAGGGTCCTTTCAACCATCCAAATCTAATTTCTCTGAGACTGACTGCATGGAGATTTAACGCTTGATTTTATCAAAGCGTGGCTTCTCCGAGTCAGTCATTGATACCTTAATTCAGGCACGAAAGCCTGTCACCAGGAAAATCTATCATAAGATATGGCGTAAATATCTTTATTGGTGTGAATCCAAGGGTTACTCATGGAGTAAAGTCAGGATTCCCAGGATATTATCTTTTCTCCAAGAAGGATTGGAAAAAGGATTGTCTGCTAGTTCCTTAAAGGGACAGATTTCTGCTCTGTCTATTCTTTTGCACAAGCGTCTGGTGGATGTTCCAGATGTTCAGGCATTTTGTCAGGCTTTAGTTAGAATCAAGCCTGTGTTTAAACCAGTTGCTCCGCCATGGAGTTTAAATTTGGTTCTTAAAGTTCTTCAAGGGGTTCCGTTTGAACACCTTCATTCCATAGATATCAAGCTTTTATCTTGGAAAGTTCTATTTTTGGTAGCTATTTCCTCAGCTCGTAGAGTTTCCGAGTTATCTGCCTTACAATGTGATTCCCCTTATCTGATCTTCCATGCAGATAAGGTAGTTTTGTGTACGAAACCTGGGTTTTTACCTAAGGTGGTATCTAATAAGAATATCAATCAGGAGATTGTTGTTCCGTCATTGTGTCCTAATCCTTCTTCAAAGAAGGAACGTCTATTACACAATCTTGACGTGGTTCGTGCTTTAAAGTTTTATTTACAAGCTACTAAAGATTTTCGTCAAACATCTGCTTTGTTTGTTGTCTACTCTGGACAGAGGAAAGGCCAAAAGGCTTCGGCAACTTCTCTTTCGCTTTGGCTAAGAAGTATAATACGCTTAGCTTATGAGACTGCTGGCCAGCAGCCTCCGGAAAGGATTATAGCTCATTCTACTAGAGCTGTGGCTTCCACATGGGCTTTTAAAAATGAGGCTTCTGTTGAACAGATTTGCAAGGCGGCGACTTGGTCTTCGCTTCATACTTTTTCAAAGTTCTATAAATTTGATACTTTTGCTTCTTCGGAGGCTATTTTTGGGAGAAAGGTTTTATAGGCAGTGGTACCTTTCGTTTTAAGTACCTGCCTTGTCCCTCCCTTCATCCGTGTGCTTTAGCTTTGGTATTGGTATCCCACAAGTAATGGATGATCCGTGGACTGGATACACCTTACAAGAGAAAACATAATTTATGCTTACCTGATAAATTTATTTCTCTTGTGGTGTATCCAGTCCACGGCCCGCCCTGTCATTTTAAGGCAGGTATATTTTATTTTTAAACTACAGTCACCACTGCACCCTATGGTTTCTCCTTTCTCTTGCTTGTCTTCGGTCGAATGACTGGAGGTGGCAGTTGGGGGAGGAGCTATATAGACAGCTCTGCTGTGGGTGATCCTCTTGCAGCTTCCTGTTGGGAATGAGAATATCCCACAAGTAATGGATGATCCGTGGACTGGATACACCACAAGAGAAATAAATTTATCAGGTAAGCATAAATTATGTTTTTTCACAGTCTTCTTTGCTCATAGTTACTAAGGGTGTCAATATATATTATAATATTATAAGCTTGGAAATTCAAAGATAGTTTTCACTTATTTAATTACTGTGTACTGGGATTTAACAAAATAATAAGATGTATATTAATCTATTCTATTTCTTTTGATTTATTTTACTGTTAAAAGGTATATTTCTTCTATAAGGTACGACGAGTCCACGGATTCATCCTTTACTTGTGGGATATTATCCTCCTGCTAACAGGAAGTGGCAAAGAGCACCACAGCAGAGCTGTCTATATAGCTCCTCCCTTAGCTCCACCCCCCAGTCATTCTCTTTGCCTACTCTAAGTACTAGGAAGGGTAAAGTGAAAGAGGTGATAAAACATGAAATTTTTTCTGACGGAGGTCAGGAAATCAAAGATTTTAACCATCTGCCGAGCTCTTCATTCCATTCCTCGGCCGTCAGTGGCTCAGTGTATGGAGGTAATCGGACTAATGGTAGCGGCAATGGACATAGTTCCGTTTGCTCGCTTGCATCTCAGACCACTGCAACTATGCATGCTCAATCAGTGGAATGGGGATTATGTGGATTTATCTCCTCAGATAAATCTAGATCAAGAGACCAGAGACTCTCTTCTTTGGTGGTTGTCACAGGATCATCTGTCCCAGGGAATGTGTTTCCGCAGGCCAGCATGGGTCATAGTGACGACGGACGCCAGCCTATTGGGCTGGGGTGCAGTCTGGAATTCCCTGAAAGCACAGGAGGAGGCTCTCCTCCCGATAAATATTCTAGAACTGAGAGCGATATTCAACGCGCTTCAGGCGTGGCCTCAGCTGGCTTCGGCCAGATTCATAAGATTCTAGTCGGACAATATCACGACTGTAGCATATATCAATCATCAGGGGGGAACAAAGAGTTCTCTAGCGATGATAGAGGTTACAAAAATAATTAGATGGGCAGAGACTCACTCTTGCCATCTATCAGCAATCTATATCCCAGGAGTGGAGAACTGGGAAGCGGATTTTCTAAGTCGTCAGATTTTTCATCCGGGGGAGTGGGAACTCCATCCGGAGGTGTTTGCACAATTGATTCAGCAATGGGGCACACCAGAATTGGATCTGATGGCGTCTCTTCAGAACGCCAAACTTCCTCGTTACGGGTCCAGGTCAAGGGATCCTCAGGCAGTACTGATAGATGCTCTAGCAGTACCCTGGTCGTTCAACCTTGCTTATGTGTTTCCACCATTTCCTCTCCTTCCTCGTTTGATTGCCAGAATCAAACAGGAGAGAGCTTCGGTGATTTTGATAGCACCTGCGTGGCCTTGCAGGACTTGGTATGCAGACCTGGTGGACATGTCATCTCTTCCACCATGGACTCTGCCACTGAGACAGGACCTTCTGATTCAAGGTCCGTTCCAGCATCCAAATCTAGTTTCTCTGCGGCTGACTGCTTGGAGATTGAACGCTTGATTTTATCCAAGCGGGGTTTCTCTGAGTCGGTCATAGATACCTTGATTCAGGCTCGAAAGCCTGTCACTAGGAAAATTTATCATAAGATATGGCGTAAATATATTTATTGGTGCGAATCCAAAGACTACTCATGGAGTAAGATCAGGATTCCTAGGATTTTGTCCTTTCTCCAAGAAGGATTGGAGAAGGGGCTATCAGCTAGTTCCTTAAAGGGACAGATATCTGCTTTATCAATTCTACTGCACAAGCGTCTGGCAAATGTTCCAGACGTTCAGTCGTTCTCTCAGGCTTTAGTTAGAATCAAGCCTATGTTTAAACCTGTTGCTCGCCATGGAGTCTGAATTTAGTTCTTAAAGTTCTTCAAGGGGTTCCGTTTGAACCTATGCATTCCATAGATATTAAGCTTCTATCTTGGAAAGTTCTGTTTTTAGTTGCTATCTCTTCGGCTCGAAGAGTTTCTGAACTATCTGCGTTGCAATGCGACTAGCCTTATCTTGTTTTACATGCTGATAAGGTGGTTTTGCGTACCAAACCTGGATTCCTTCCTAAGGTTGTTACTAATAGGAATATCAATCAGGAAATTCTTGTTCCTTCTCTGTGTCCTAATCCTTCCTCTGAGAAGGAGCGTCTGTTGCACAACTTGGACGTGGTTCGTGCTTTGAAGTTTTACTTGCAAGCAACCAAGGATTTCCGTCAAACATCTTCTTTGTTTGTTGTCTATTCTGGAAAACGTAGAGGTCAAAAAGCTACGGCTACCTCTCTTTCTTTTTGGCTGAAAAGTATCATCCGTTTGGCATACGAGACTGCTGGACAGCAGCCTCCTGAAAGGATTAAAGCTCACTCTACTAGAGCGGTGGCTTCCACATGGGCTTTTAAAAAATGATGCTTCTGTTGAACAGATTTGTAAGGCTGCAACTTGGTCTTCGCTTCATACCTTTTCAAAATTTTACAAATTTGATACTTTTGCTTCCTCGGAGGCTATTTTTGGGAGAAAAGTTCTTCAAGCAGTGGTGCCTTCTGTTTAACCATCTGTCTTGTCCCACCCGTTCATCCGTGTCCTGTAGCTTTGGTATTGTATCCCACAAGTAAAGGATGAATCCGTTGACTAGTCGTACCTTATAGAAGAAAAGTAAATTTATGCTTACCTGATAAATTAATTTTCTTTTGCATGATGTACCGAGTCCACGGATTCATCCTAACTTGTGGGATATTGTCCTTCCTGACAGGAAGTAGCAAAGAGAGCACCACAGCAGAGCTGTCTATATAGCTCCCCCCTTAACTCCACCCCCCCCCCAGTCATTCTCTTTGCTAGCTCTAAGCAGGAAGAGTAAAGAGAAGAGGTGTTAAACTATTAGTTTTTATTTCATCTTCAATCAAGAGTTTGTTATTTTTAAATGGTACCGGTGTTGTACTATTTGCTCTCAGGCAGGACATAGATAAAGATTTCTGCCTGGAGGATGATGATCTTAGCATTTGTAACTAAGGTCCACTGCTGTTCCCATATGAGCTGAGGAGTACAGGAAAACGTCAGTGTGAGGAACGGTTCTTGCTATACAGCAATGAGGTATGTTCAGTCATTTTTCTGCAGAGACTGTGTTAACTCAGAAAGGCTGACAGTATCCCCATTAGGGGAAGGGTAAGCAGTAATCCTAGTATGAAAGAGGTTTTACTAGCTTGCATAAAGGGCTAATATTTTTTTTACATTTTTTTTTTGGGCACTCAGTTTGTTTATATGAAATTGGTACAAACATTTGTGTGTTCTGGGAGTAACATTTAGGTTTATGGGACGTTTGCTTGAGGGGTCATTTGGCTTATTTTGGGTTTGTTATAACCCACATGGTTTTCAAACTAACGGCTAGATTTAGAGTTTTGCGGCCAAAGGGGTGCGTTAGCTACGCGTTTTTTCCCCCCCCCCGCACCTTTTAAATAACGCTGGTATTTAGAGTTCTCTGAAGGGATGCGTTAGGCTCCAAAAAGGGAGCGTAGAGGCATATTTGCCGCCACTTCAACTCTCAATACCAGCGTTGCTTACGGTAGTGGTAAGCTGGAAAAACGTGCTTGTGCACGATTCCCCCATAGGAAACAATGGGGCAGTTTGGGCAGAAAAAAAAACCTAACACCTGCAAAAAAAGCTCCCAACGCAGCCCCATTGTTTCCTATGGGGAAACACTTTCTAAGTCTACACCTAACACCCTAACATGTACCCCGAGTCTAAACACCCCTATCCTTACACTTATTAACCTCTAATCTGTGGCCCCGCTATCGCTGACCCCTGCATTTTATTATTAACCCCTAATCTGCCGCTCCGGACACCGCCGCAACCTACATTATACCTATGTACCCCTAATCTGCTGCCCACAACACCGCCGACCCCTATAGTATATTTATTAACCCCTAATCTGCCCCCCAACGTCGCCGCTACCTTACATACACCTATTAACCCCTAATCTGCCGACCGGACCTCGCCGCCACTATAATAAATGTATTAACCCCTAAACCGCCGCACTCCCGCCTCAAAAACCCTATAATAAATAGTATTAACCCCTAATCTGCCCTCCCTAACATCGCCAACACCTAACTTCAAGTATTAACCCCTAATCTGCCGACCGGACCTCGCCGCTACTCTAATAAATGTATTAACCCCTAAAGCTAAGTCTAACACCCCCCTAACTTAAATATAATTTTAATCTAATGAAATAAATTAAATATTATTAACTAAAGTCTTCCTATTTAAAGCTAAATACTTACCTGTAAAATAAACCCTAATATAGCTACAATATAACGAATAATTATATTGTAGCTATTTTAGGATTTATATTTATTTTACAGGCAACTTTGTAATTATTTTAACTAGGTACAATAGCTATTAAATAGTTATTAACTATTTAATAGCTACCTAGTTAAAATAATTACAAAATTACCTGTAAAATAAATCCTTACCTAAGTTACAATTAAACCTAACACTACACTATCAATAAATAAATTAAATCAATTCAATTAACTACAAGTACCTACAATTAAATAAACCAAACTAAATTAAAAAACAAACAAACACTAAATTACAAAAAATAAAAAAAGATTACAAGAATTTTAAGCTAATTACACCTACTCTAAGCCCCCCAAAATAAAAAAATTCCCTACCCTAATCTAAATTAAAATAGTTAACAGCTCTATTACCTTACCAGCCCTTAAAAGGGCTTTTTGCGGGGCATGCCCCAAAGAAATCAGCTCTTTTGCCTGTAAAAAAAAACACAATACCACCCCCCAAAATTACAATCCACCACCCACATACCCCTACTCTAACCCAAACCCCCCTTAAATAAACCTAACACTACCCCCCTGAAGATCTCCCTACCTTGAGTCGTCTTCACTCAGCCGAGCAGTGATGGACCAAAAGAAGACATCCGGAGCGGCAGAAGTCTTCATCCTATCCGGGCAGAAGAGGACATCCGGACCGGCAAACATCTTCATCCAGTAGTTAAGAGCTTTATAAACCGGCGTTAGCCCAGAAAGCTCTTAACTACTGACTTTTTTCTGCGGCTGGAGTCTTGTCGGTAGAGGGTCTAATGCTCACTTCAGCCAAGACTCTAAATACCGGCGTTAGGAAGATCCCATTGAAAAGATAGGATACGCAATTGACATAAGGGGATCTGCGGTATGGAAAAGTCGCGGCTGGAAAGTGAGCATTAGACCCTTTCCTGGCTGGCTCTAAATACCAGCGGGCGGTAAAAAGCAGCGTTAGGAGCCCTTAACGCTGCTTTTGACGGCTAACGCAGAACTCTAAATCTAGGCGTGTTTGTTGCATTTGAGTAGGCCCCAGTAACATCGAGTGAGGTGGGCGGGGCCTATTTTCGCGCCTCAGTTGCGCATTTAGTTATACAGACAAGCAGCAAGCAACTTCTCCTGAGATCCTGATGATCTTCTGAGGGCCTATTCGAAGCTTTAACCCCATATTATCGTTCCTAAGGGCAGGTAGGGCTACAGCAGAGCTGTGGCAAGGTGCTTATAGGGGTGTTTAACCGGTTTTACACATTTTTCAATCCGGTTTTGTCATTTGGGGGTTTATTGCTTATTAACTTGTGGTGCAATCCTTCTAAAGCTTAGTGGGTACACTGTTAAAATTTCAGAAAAATTTAAGCAATTTTAACCTGTTTTGCAGTTTGTGTATGCCTTTTTTTCTCTTAAAGGCACAGTACCGTTTTTGCAAATTGTGTTTTTCTCATTAAATAAAGTGTTTTCCAAGCTTGCTTGCTTTATTACTAGTCTGTTAAACATGTCTGACACTGAGGAAACTTATTGTTCAATTTGTTTAGAAGCCATTATTGAACCCCCTCTTAGAATGTGTCCCACTTGTACTGATATGCCTATAAATTGCAAACAGCATATTTTGACTTATAAAAGTTTGGCATTAGATGATTCTCAGACAGAAGGAAATCAGGTTTTGCCATCTAGTTCTCCCCAAGTGTCACAACCAGTAACGCCCGCACAAGTGACGCCAAGTACTTCTAGTGTGTCTAATTCTTTCACCTTGCAAGATATTGCTTCAGTTATGAATACTACCCTCACAGAGGTTTTATCTAAGCTGCCTGGTTTGCAAGGGAAGCGCAGTAGCTCTGGGTTAAGAACAAATGCTGAGCCTTCTGACGCTTTAGTAGCCGTATCCGATCCCTCACAAGGTTCTGAAGTAGGGATGAGGGATTTGATGTCTGAGGGAGAGATTTCTGATTCAGGAAAGACGTTTCCTCAGACAGATTCAGATATGACGTCATTTAAATTTAAGCTAGAGCACCTCCGCTTATTGCTTAGGGAGGTTTTAGCTACTCTGGATGATTGTGACCCTATTGTAGTTCCAGAGAAATTGTGTAAAATGGACAAATATTTAGAGGTTCCTGTTTACACTGATGTGTTTCCGGTCCCTAAGAGGATTTCGGACATTGTTACTAAGGAGTGGGAAAAAACAGGTTTTCCGTTCTCTCCCTCTCCTGTTTTTAAGAAAATGTTTCCCATTTCTGACACCATAAAGGACTCATAGCAGACGGTCCCTAAGGTGGAGGGAGCTATTTCTACCCTGGCTAAGCGTACAACTATACCTATTGAAGACAGTTGTGCTTTCATTGATCCTATGGATAAAAAATGAGAGGGTTTCCTAAAGAAAATTTTTGTTCATCAAGGTTTTCTTCTCCAACCTATAGCGTGCATTGTTCCGGTAACCACTGCAGCTGCCTTTTGGTTTGAGGCTCTAGAAGAGGCTCTTCAGATGGAGACCCCACTAGATGATATTTTGGACAGAATTAAGGCTCTTAAGTTGGCTAATTCTTTTATTACAGACGCCGCTTTTCATCTTGCTAAATTAGCGGCTAAGAATTCAGGTTTTACCATTTTAACGCGTAGAGCGTTATGGCTTAAGTCCTGGTCAGCTGATGTGTCATCTAAATCTAAGCTTTTGTTGATCCCTTTTAAAGGTAAGACCCTATTCGGGCCTGTATTAAAAGAGATAATTTCAGACATTACTGGAGGGAAGGGTCATACCCTCCCTCAGGATAAGTCAAATAAGACTAGGACCAAACAAAATAATTTTCGTTCCTTTCGAAACTTCAAGAGTGGTCCCTCTACCTCTTCCCCTGCTGCAAAGCAAGAGGGGAACTTTTCTCAATCCAAGCCAACCTGGAGACCTAATTAGGCATGGAACAAGAGTAAACAGGCCAAAAAGCCTGCTGCTGCGACTAAGTCAGCATGAAGGGGTAGCCCCCGATCCGGGACCGGATCTAGTAGGGGGCAGACTCTCTCTCTTTGCTCAGGCCTGGGCAAGAGACGTTCAGGATTCCTGGGCAGTAGAAATTGTAACCCAGGGATACCTTCTGGATTTCAAGGATTCCCCTCCAAGGGGGAGGTTCCATCTGTCTCAATTGTCTGTAAACCCGACAAAAAAAAAAGGCGTTCTTACGCTGTAGAAGACCTCTTTACCATGAGAGTGATCTGCCGAGTTCCAAAAGCAGAACAGGGGCAGGGGTTCTACTCCAATCTGTTTATAGTTCCCAAAAAGGAGGGAACCTTCAGACCAATTCTGGATCTCAAGATCCTAAACCAATTCCTAAGAGTTCCATCTTTCAAGATGGAGACCATTCGGACTATCTTACCATTGATCCAGGAGGGTCAATATATGAACACCGTGGACTTAAAGGATGCGTATCTACACATTCCTATCCACAAAGATCATCACCAGTTCCTAAGGTTCGCCTTTCTGGACAAGCATTATCAGTTTGTGGCTCTTCCTTTCGCCGCAAATCTTCACGAAGGTTCTAGGGTCCCTTCTGGTGGTTCTAAGGTCACGGGGCATAGCAGTGGCGCCTTATCTAGACGACATTCTAATTCAAGCGTCGTCCTTCCAACTATCCAAGTCTCACACGGACTTAGTGTTGGCCTTTCTAAGGTCTCACGGGTGGAAAGTGAACGTAAAAAAGAGTTCTCTTTCCCCCCTCACAAGAGTTTCATTTCTAGTGACTCTGATAGACTCGGTGGACATGAAAATATTTCTGACGGAGGTCAGGAAATCAAAGATTTTGTCCAACTGCCAAGCTCTTCATTCCATTCCTCGGCCGTCAGTGGCTCAGTGTATGGAGGTAATCGGACTAATGGTAGCGGCAATGGACATAGTTCCGTTTGCTCGCTTGCATCTCAGACCACTGCAACTATGCATGCTCAATCAGTGGAATGGGGATTATGCGGATTTATCTCCTCAGATATATCTGGATCAAGAGACCAGAGACTCTCTTCTTTGGTGGTTGTCACAGGATCATCTGTCCCAGGGAATGTGTTTCCGCAGGCCAGAATGGGTTATAGTGACGACAGACGCCAGTCTTCTGGGCTGGGGTGCAGTCTGGAATTCCCTGAAAGCTCAGGGTTTGTGGACTCAGGAGGAGGCTCTCCTACCGATAAATATTCTGGAATTAAGAGCGATATTCAATGCTCTCCAGGCATGGCCTCAGCTGTCTTCGGCCAGATTCATCAGGTTTCAGTCGGACAACATCACGACGGTGGCTTATATCAATCATCAGGGCGGAACAAAGAGTTCCTTGGCGATGATAGAGGTCTCAAGGATAATCCAATGGGCAGAGGCTCACTCTTGCCATCTGTCAGCGATCTATATCCCAGGTGTAGAGAACTGGGAGGCAGATTTTCTAAGTCATCAGACTTTTCATCCGGGGGAGTGGGAACTCAATCCGGAGGTCTTTGCTCAGCTGGTGCAGCTATGGGGCACACCAGAGTTGGATCTGATGGCGTCTCGTCAGAATGCCAAACTTCCTTGTTACGGCTCCAGGTCAAGGGATCCTCAGGCTGTACTGATAGATGCTCTAGCAGTACCCTGGTCGTTCAACCTGGCTTATGTGTTTCCACCTTTCCCTCTCCTTCCACGTCTGATTGCCAGAATCAAACAGGAGAGAGCGTCAGTGATTTTGATACCGCCTGCGTGGCCACGCAGGACTTGGTATGCAGACCTGGTGGACATGTCATCCCTTCCACCATGGTCTCTGCCATTGAGACAGGACCTTCTGATTCAAGGTCCATTCAAGCATCCAAATCTAATTTCTCTGCAACTGACTGCTTGGAGATTGAACGCTTTATTCTATCAAAGCGGAGTTTCTGAGTCGGTCATAAATACCTTGATTCAGGCTCGAAAGCCTGTTACCGGGAAAATCATAAGATATGGCGTAAATATCTTTTTTGGTGCGAATCCAAAGGTTTCCCCTGAAGTAAAATCAGGATTCCTAGGATTTTGTCTTTTCTCCAAGAGGGATTGGAGAAAGGATTATCAGCTAGTTTCCTAAAGGGACAGATATCTGCTCTGTCTATTTTGTTGCACAAGCGTCTGGCAGATGTTCCAGACGTTCGGGCTTTTTGTCAGGCTTTAATTAGAATTAAGCCTGTGTTTAAACCTATTGCTCCGCCATGGAGTCTAAATTTAGTTCTTAGAGTTCTTCAGGGGGTTCCGTTTGAACCCATGCATTCCATAGATATTAAGCTTTTATCTTGGAAAGTTTTGTTCCTAGTTGCTATCTCTTCAGCTCGAAGAGTTTCTGAACTATCTGCATTATAATGTGACTCACCTTATCTGGTGTTCCATGCTGATAAGGTGGTTTTGCGTACCAAGCCTGGGTTCCTACCTAAGGTTGTTACTAACAGGAATATCAATCAAGAAATAGTTGTTCCTTCTCTGTGTCTTAATCCTTCTTGTAAGAAGGAACGTCTGTTGCACAACTTGGACGTGGTTCATGCTTTGAAATTTTATTTGCAGGCAACCAAAGATTTTCGTCAAACATCTTCTTTGTTTGTTGTCTATTCTGGAAAGCGTAGGGGTCAAAAGGCTACGGCGACTTCTCTTTCCTTTTGGCTGAAAAGCATCATCCGTTTGGCTTATGAGACTGCTGGACAGCAGCCTCCTGAAAGGAGGATTACAGCTCATTCTACTAGAGCGGTAGCTTCCACGTGGGCTTTTAAAAATGATGCTTCTGTTGAACAGAGTTGTAAGGCTGCGACTTGGTCTTCGCTTCATACCTTTTCAAAATTGTACAAATTTGATACTTTTGCCTCTTTTTGGGAGAAAGGTTTTGCAAGCAGTGGTGCCTTCCATTTAGGTTCCTGTCTTGTCCCTCCCTTCATCCGTGTCCTAAAGCTTTGGTATTGGTATCCCACAAGTTAGGATGAATCCGTGGACTCGGTACATCATGCAAAAGAAAACAAAATTTATGCTTATCTGATAAAATTCTTTCTTTTGCGATGTACCGAGTCCACGGCCCGCCCTGTCTATTCAAGACAGACAGTATTTTTTTATGTAAACTTCAGTCACCTCTGCACCTTATAGTTTCTCCTTTTCTTCCTTGGCCTTCGGTCGAATGACTGGGGGGTGGAGTTAAGGGGGGAGCTATATAGACAGCTCTGCTGTGGTGCTCTCTTTGCTACTTCCTGTCAGGAAGGACAATATCCCACAAGTTAGGATGAATCCGTGGACTCTGTACATCGCAAAAGAAAGAAATTTATCAGGTAAGCATAAATGTTGTTTCTTCTATGGTACGACGAG
Organism: Bombina bombina; assembly: GCF_027579735.1. Taxonomy (NCBI): domain Eukaryota; kingdom Metazoa; phylum Chordata; class Amphibia; order Anura; family Bombinatoridae; genus Bombina; species Bombina bombina. Next base: position 205,490 of record NW_026511783.1, read on the forward strand.
TCCACGGCCCGCCCTGTCATTTTAAGACAGATTATATTTTTTTATTTTAAACTTCAGTCACCTCTGCACCTTTTAGTTTCTCCTTTTTCTTCCTGTACCTTCAGTCGAATGACTGGGGGGTGGAGCTAAGGGAGGAGCTATATAGACAGCTCTGCTGTGGTGCTCTTTGCCACTTCCTGTTAGCAGGAGGATAATATCCCACAAGTAAAGGATGAATCCGTGGACTCGTCGTACCATAGAAGAAATTAATTTATCGGGTAAGCATAAATTTACTTTTGGTTGTTTGGATAGTGTCCCATTTCAACACCCCTCTCCCTTTGTGACCATCATCTGTACAACCCCTTGTAAAGTTAATATCAAACCTCTCCGAATTTTGCACTTAATGTGCTGAGATGTAATGGCTCAAGACTGTCATGGGTGGTCACCATGCGTATTGGTGGGATCAGAAGCACTTTTACCAAGGTATTTCCTGTATAGGGATCTGTATTGATGACGGTCACTCAGGTAAAAAACAGTGGCTTTACCCTTTAATGTCTGAGGGTATTTTGCATATCAAAGTCCAAAGTTGTACTTATATAATATGTTATGGGCTCCCTGATTGGTTCAGGGGCTGTGGGGGCAACACACAAGACAGGAGGTTGATGGCATTATCACCATGGATGTGGGATGTAGCTCAGGTCTTTTAAAAAAAAAAAAGCATAGTTATATACTATTATTTTGCCTATTGAGTTAACTGTCTTTACCAATGTGTTCTACAAGAGTTCACAAAAAATGCCAAATTATGGAACAGTTCACAATATTTTGGCATCCCTTTGTATTTAGTATATTATTTCTCCAACATAGGTGTGTCCGGTCCACGGCGTCATCCTTACTTGTGGGATATTCTCTTCCCCAACAGGAAATGGCAAAGAGCCCAGCAAAGCTGGTCACATGATCCCTCCTAGGCTCCGCCTACCCCAGTCATTCTCTTTGCCGTTGTACAGGCAACATCTCCACGGAGATGGCTTAGAGTTTTTTAGTGTTTAACTGTAGTTTTTATTATTCAATCAAGAGTTTGTTATTTTGAAATAGTGCTGGTATGTACTATTTACTCAGAAACAGAAAAGAGATGAAGATTTCTGTTTGTATGAGGAAAATGATTTTAGCAACCGTCACTAAAATCCATGGCTGTTCCACACAGGACTGTTGAGAGCAATTAACTTCAGTTGGGGGAACAGTGAGCAGTCTCTTGCTGCTTGAGGTATGACACATTCTAACAAGACGATGTAATGCTGGAAGCTGTCATTTTCCCTCTGGGATCCGGTAAGCCATGTTTATTACGATTGTAAATAAGGGCTTCAAAAAGGGCTTATTAAGACTGTAGACTTTTTTTGGGCTAAATCGATTGATTATTAACACATATTTAGCCTTGAGGAATCATTTTATCTGGGTATTTTGATATAATAATATCGGCAGGCACTGTTTTAGACACCTTATTCTTTAGGGGCTTTCCCAAAGCATAGGCAGAGCCTCATTTTCGCGCCGGTGTTGCGCACTTGTTTTTGAGAGGCATGGCATGCAGTCGCATGTGAGAGGAGCTCTGATACTTAGAAAAGACTTTCTGAAGACGTCATTTGGTATCGTATTCCCCTTGGGGCTTGGTTGGGTCTCAGCAAAGCAGATACCAGGGACTGTAAAGGGGTTAAAGTTCAAAACGGCTCCGGTTCCGTTATTTTAAGGGTTAAAGCTTCCAAATTTGGTGTGCAATACTTTTAAGGCTTTAAGACACTGTGGTGAAAATTTGGTAAATTTTGAACAATTCCTTCATGTTTTTTCGCATTTGCAGTAATAAAGTGTGTTCAGTTTAAAATTTAAAGTGACAGTAACGGTTTTATTTTAAAACGTTTTTTGTACTTGTTATCAAGTTTATGCCTGTTTAACATGTCTGAACTACCAGATAGACTGTGTTCTGAATGTGGGGAAGCCAGAATTCCTATTCATTTAAATAAATGTGATTTATGTGACAATGACAATGATGCCCAAGATGATTCCTCAAGTGAGGGGAGTAAGCATGGTACTGCATCATTCCCTCCTTCGTCTACACGAGTCTTGCCCACTCAGGAGGCCCCTAGTACATCTAGCGCGCCAATACTCCTTACTATGCAACAATTAACGGCTGTAATGGATAATTCTGTCAAAAACATTTTAGCCAAAATGAACACTTATCAACGTAAGCGCGACTGCTCTGTTTTAGATACTGAAGAGCATGACGACGCTGATATTAATATTTCTGAAGGGCCCCTAACTCAGTCTGATGGGGCCAGGGAGGTTTTGTCTGAGGGAGAAATTACTGATTCAGGGAACATTTCTCAACAAGCTGAACCTGATGTGATTGCATTTAAATTTAAGTTGGAACATCTCCGCATTCTGCTTAAGGAGGTATTATCCACTCTGGATGATTGTGACAAGTTGGTCATCCCAGAGAAACTATGTAAAATGGACAAGTTCCTAGAGGTGCCGGGGCTCCCAGAAGCTTTTCCTATACCCAAGCGGGTGGCGGACATTGTTAATAAAGAATGGGAAAGGCCCGGTATTCCTTTCGTCCCTCCCCCCATATTTAAAAAATTGTTTCCTATGGTCGACCCCAGAAAGGACTTATGGCAGACAGTCCCCAAGGTCGAGGGAGCGGTTTCCACTTTAAACAAACGCACCACTATACCCATAGAGGATAGTTGTGCTTTCAAAGATCCTATGGATAAAAAATTAGAAGGTTTGCTTAAAAAGATGTTTGTTCAGCAGGGTTACCTTCTACAACCAATTTCATGCACTGTCCCTGTCGCTACAGCCGCATGTTTCTGGTTCGATGAGCTGATAAAGGCGGTCGACAGTGATTCTCCTCCTTATGAGGAGATTATGGACAGAATCAATGCTCTCAAATTGGCTAATTCTTTCACCCTAGACGCCACTTTGCAATTGGCTAGGTTAGCGGCTAAGAATTCTGGGTTTGCTATTGTGGCGCGCAGAGCGCTTTGGTTGAAATCTTGGTCGGCTGATGCGTCTTCCAAGAACAAGCTACTTAACATTCCTTTCAAGGGGAAAACGCTGTTTGGCCCTGACTTGAAAGAGATTATCTCGGATATCACTGGGGGTAAGGGCCACGCCCTTCCTCAGGATCGGCCTTTCAAGGCAAAAAATAAACCTAATTTTCGTCCCTTTCGTAGAAACGGACCAGCCCAAAGTGCTACGTCCTCTAAGCAAGAGGGTAATACTTCTCAAGCCAAGCCAGCTTGGAGACCAATGCAAGGCTGGAACAAGGGAAAGCAGGCCAAGAAACCTGCCACTGCTACCAAGACAGCATGAAATGTTGGCCCCCGATCCGGGACCGGATCTGGTGGGGGGCAGACTCTCTCTCTTCGCTCAGGCTTGGGCAAGAGATGTTCTGGATCCTTGGGCGCTAGAAATAGTCTCCCAAGGTTATCTTCTGGAATTCAAGGGACTTCCCCCAAGGGGGAGGTTCCACAGGTCTCAGTTGTCTTCAGACCACATAACAAGACAGGCATTCTTACATTGTGTAGAAGACCTGTTAAAAATGGGAGTGATTCATCCCGTTCCATTAAGAGAACAAGGGATGGGGTTCTACTCCAATCTGTTTATAGTTCCCAAAAAAGAGGGAACGTTCAGACCAATCTTAGATCTCAAGATCTTAAACACGTTTCTCAAGGTTCCATCGTTCAAGATGGAAACCATTCGAACTATTCTTCCTTCCATCCAGGAAGGTCAATTCATGACCACGGTGGATTTAAAGGATGCGTATCTACATATTCCTATCCACAAGGAACATCATCGGTTCCTGAGGTTCGCATTCCTGGACAAACATTACCAGTTCGTGGCGCTTCCTTTCGGATTAGCCACTGCTCCAAGGATTTTCACAAAGGTACTAGGGTCCCTTCTAGCTGTGCTAAGACCAAGGGGCATTGCTGTAGTACCTTACTTGGACGACATTCTGATTCAAGCGTCGTCCCTTCCTCAAGCAAAGGCTCACACGGACATTGTCCTGGCCTTTCTCAGATCTCACGGATGGAAAGTGAACGTGGAAAAGAGTTCTCTATCTCCGTCAACAAGGGTTCCCTTCTTGGGAACAATAATAGACTCCTTAGAAATGAGGATTTTTCTGACAGAGGCCAGAAAAACAAAACTTCTAGACTCTTGTCGGATACTCCATTCCGTTCCTCTTCCTTCCATAGCTCAGTGCATGGAAGTGATCGGGTTGATGGTAGCGGCAATGGACATAGTTCCTTTTGCACGCATTCATCTAAGACCATTACAACTGTGCATGCTCAGTCAGTAGAATGGGGACTATACAGACTTGTCTCCGAAGATACAAGTAAATCAGAGGACCAGAGACTCACTCCGTTGGTGGCTGTCCCTGGACAACCTGTCACGAGGGATGACATTCCGCAGACCAGAGTGGGTCATTGTCACGACCGACGCCAGTCTGATGGGCTGGGGCGCGGTCTGGGGATCCCTGAAAGCTCAGGGTCTTTGGTCTCGGGAAGAATCTCTTCTACCGATAAATATTCTGGAACTGAGAGCGATATTCAATGCTCTCAAGGCTTGGCCTCAGCTAGCGAGGGCCAAGTTCATACGGTTTCAATCAGACAACATGACAACTGTTGCGTACATCAACCATCAGGGGGGAACAAGGAGTTCCCTGGCGATGGAAGAAGTGACCAAAATCATTCTATGGGCGGAGTCTCACTCCTGCCACCTGTCTGCTATCCACATCCCAGGAGTGGAAAATTGGGAAGCGGATTTTCTGAGTCATCAGACATTGCATCCGGGGGAGTGGGAACTCCATCCGGAAATCTTTGCCCAAGTCACTCAGCTGTGGGGCATTCCAGACATGGATCTGATGGCCTCTCGTCAGAACTTCAAAGTTCCTTGCTACGGGTCCAGATCCAGGGATCCCAAGGCGGCTCTAGTGGATGCACTAGTAGCACCTTGGACCTTCAAACTAGCTTATGTGTTCCCGCCGTTTCCTCTCATCCCCAGGCTGGTAGCCAGGATCAATCAGGAGAGGGCGTCGGTGATCTTGATAGCTCCTGCGTGGCCACGCAGGACTTGGTACGCAGATCTGGTGAATATGTCATCGGCTCCTCCTTGGAAGCTACCTTTGAGACGAGACCTTCTTGTTCAGGGTCCGTTCGAACATCCGAATCTGGTTTCACTCCAGCTGACTGCTTGGAGATTGAACGCTTGATCTTATCGAAGCGAGGATTCTCAGATTCTGTTATCGATACTCTTGTTCAGGCCAGAAAGCCTGTAACTAGAAAGATTTACCACAAAATTTGGAAAAAATATATCTGTTGGTGTGAATCTAAAGGATTCCCTTGGGACAAGGTTAAGATTCCTAGGATTCTATCCTTCCTTCAAGAAGGATTGGAAAAAGGTTTATCTGCAAGTTCCCTGAAGGGACAGATTTCTGCCTTGTCTGTGTTACTTCACAAAAAGCTGGCCGCTGTGCCAGATGTTCAAGCCTTTGTTCAGGCTCTGGTTAGAATTAAGCCTGTTTACAAACCTTTGACTCCTCCTTGGAGTCTCAATTTAGTTCTTTCAGTTCTTCAGGGGGTTCCGTTTGAACCCTTGCATTCCGTTGATATTAAGTTATTATCTTGGAAAGTTTTGTTTTTAGTTGCAATTTCTTCTGCTAGAAGAGTTTCAGAATTATCTGCTCTGCAGTGTTCTCCTCCTTATCTGGTGTTCCATGCAGATCAGGTGGTTTTACGTACTAAACCTGGTTTTCTTCCAAAAGTTGTTTCTAACAAAAACATTAACCAGGAGATTATCGTACCTTCTCTGTGTCCGAAACCAGTTTCAAAGAAGGAACGTTTGTTGCACAATTTGGATGTTGTTCGCGCTCTAAAATTCTATTTAGATGCTACAAAGGATTTTAGACAAACATCTTCCTTGTTTGTTGTTTATTCCGGTAAAAGGAGAGGTCAAAAAGCAACTTCTACCTCTCTCTCTTTTTGGATTAAAAGCATCATCAGATTGGCTTACGAGACTGCCGGACGGCAGCCTCCCGAAAGAATCACAGCTCATTCCACTAGGGCTGTGGCTTCCACATGGGCCTTCAAGAACGAGGCTTCTGTTGATCAGATATGTAGGGCAGCGACTTGGTCTTCACTGCACACTTTTACCAAATTTTACAAGTTTGATACTTTTGCTTCTTCTGAGGCTATTTTTGGGAGAAAGGTTTTGCAAGCCGTGGTGCCTTCCATTTAGGTGACCTGATTTGCTCCCTCCCTTCATCCGTGTCCTAAAGCTTTGGTATTGGTTCCCACAAGTAAGGATGACGCTGTGGACCGGACACACCTATGTTGGAGAAAACAGAATTTATGTTTACCTGATAAATTACTTTCTCCAACGGTGTGTCCGGTCCACGGCCCGCCCTGGTTTTTTTAATCAGGTCTGATAATTTATTTTCTTTAACTACAGTCACCACGGTACCATATGGTTTCTCCTATGCAAATATTCCTCCTTAACGTCGGTCGAATGACTGGGGTAGGCGGAGCCTAGGAGGGATCATGTGACCAGCTTTGCTGGGCTCTTTGCCATTTCCTGTTGGGGAAGAGAATATCCCACAAGTAAGGATGACGCCGTGGACCGGACACACCGTTGGAGAAAGTAATTTATCAGGTAAACATAAATTCTGTTTTTGTGAATAAAATAAAGCTAGTAATGTAACATAGCATACATATTTCTTACTGCTTTAATGTATATCACACTGCATCCTATGTTTCCCTATCCCTCCCCAGCGAGCGGATATAAAGATCTCTTGCAGTTCCCTTTCAGGGAGGATGGGGGCCCTGAGACGCCCCTCGCACAGGAGGAAAAAGATGAGTACAGAGCAGCGGACACAGAAGGAGAGGCAGAAGCTCCGCAGAGCTCTTACCCAGGTAACTACATAGTGTCTTCTTGCTGATCAAATAAATATTCTTCTGAGATTATTAAAATATGCGATTTTCAATGGTTATATTTTTTATTTATCTGCGTTACAACTTATAAAAACAATTTATGCTTACCTGATAAATTAATTTGTTTAATGGTGCTGAGAGTCCATGAGTCATTACTCATTAGATACAACTCCTGGCCACTAGGGGGAGGCAAAGATACCCAGCATTTCATAAGTTTTTAATTCCTCTCACCTTTCCCAGTATTCCAGTCTAAAGTATAGCCTAGAAAAGGAGAAAAAAAATAAGAAGTAGGAAAGGACAAGGCAAGGTAAATGAGGTGCATACTAAAAGTCCCGCCAAAAATGGTGGACTTTTACCACCATGTATGTAATGAATTTATCAGATAAGAATACATTTTGTTTTCTTTCATAAGGTGGTGAGAGTCCATGAGCCATTACTCCTGGGATCTAATACCCAAGCTGTCGAGTTCATTAGTAAATGGGTGGGGGAAAACTAAGGCAGGCACCTATTTAAAAGCTACTAAGACTGTAGAACTGTCCAAATTTGGATTCATCCAATCGTTGCGTGTCCCACAAGTTGGACACCATAGGGGGCACGCAACGATTGGATGAAGCCGGATTTGTCATCGATCAACTAAATACAGTATGTGATGCGGGCAGAGGAACAACGGGATGTTTGCCATAACTAAACAGTTATTATTATTCAAAGGAACGTTCTTTAAAAATTACAATGAATAAAACTGCCCCTGTTTTTAAGATTCATTTTTTATACTATGTCTTAAAGTGCCAGATATAACAATCACTTTAAAATGACTGACTAAGAGGGTGACACACAATTTGGATTCCTTTCCATTAATATAGTCATTAACAACTGTGGGTTATCTGTCTCATTTCAGGATGTGGTACAGAACCCATTTAGCTCTCATCAGGAGTATCTGGGATATCGTGGTAGCCCATACAACTTCAGGCGCACAGGAGCACGCTGCCTTCAGAGGTGAGAAGATACTTGTTTTGCTTAAAACCCACTGTTGTGTTGTATATCTGACTTCTCTTATTTATGTTTCCTACCTACAGTCCTCCAATCAGGATGTTTGCCTCTTTCCATCCATCTTCAAATACAGCAGGTTCTGTGACCGCTTCCCTGCAATCCAGGTGAAATGTATTTTTTGTTTTGTTTATTGCAATCACATCCACAATTTACAATCATGATACGAAGAAAACATAAATAGATAATTAAATAAATCATTATCAATCTTAATCCAACTTTAGGCATCATTGTTATAATAAATTACTTAGAATCATCACAGAATTCCATACAAAACATTGTAAAATTTCTTTCTACTTTCAACTTTAAACATAGGAGCAATATTGATTTACCTTGAACGGTATTAGCTCTCAATAGCTCTAACATTTTTGTGTTCCACTTGTAATCTAGCCCATTGTATTTTCTCCAATTGGTCCAGAAAGGACACTGTTTAATCTTCATTGCTGTGATTTTATTTTAGTGTTTCTTTTATTATTTTGTATCATTGTAAACATCATGATGCATGTGCACAATTAAAATGTGTTTTGTATTTATTATTGTTAGTTTATATCTCGTGTTGTAATTTTGGGCCTTTAATATAGATTTTGTTGCCCTATAAATGTAGTAGCATCTAAAAACTATTATTATAGTATGTGAATATTATGTTAAAATACTATTTTATATATTTTTCTGTGTACGAGCTCACTCTTTTTTTGCTTTGGTATTATTATGGTTAGGATATATTTCTTTCTAATGACACGGTGAGTCCACAGATCATCTCTAATTAATTTTGGGAATATCACTCCTGGCCAGCAGGAGGAAGCAAAGAGTACCACAGCAAAGCTGTTAAATATTTTCCCTCCAACCCCAGTCATTCTCATTGCCTTCATTAAAAGCAAGGAGGTGGTAAAGTTGAGGTGTCTGGAAGAAGATTCTTCAATCAAGAATTTTATTATTTTACAGCAGTGCAAGTTTGTTCTGCTCTTTCCTGGGGTTTAGCCGTAGCCCATGTCAGTCTCTTCAGTAGAGCAGTGGTGGCTTTTAAGCAATTGGGAAAATGTGGGGTATAATCCTCACTGCGCCTCCCAAGTAGTTATTGCTGCCCTAACTTGAAAGCCTGAGTAAGATTACTCAGTCTTTGCCTTTTTTTCCACAGGTCCATGTGAGGGAAGATGCCTCTCAAACCTAGTGAGCTGCCCTGCTGCCAGGCAGATTACATCGAGGTAAGTGCTAATTTTGTTTTTCTAAGCAAGTGTAAAGACAAATATGGCACTTTAACAGTTAACTCTGTATGGGACACCAGATGCATTAATACTATTGTGGGTGAATAGGATAATGTGAGGCAGTGTGTGCAGACACTGGGGACGAGAGGAGGACATAGGCTCAGTTTGTTTATTGTTCCGGTCAGGGTGTTAGTGTTTTTACTTGCTCTCGGCGGCTTTACTTTCAGAGTATAGATTAATGCTGGCCGGGATGTTTAGCTTGATACGCCCACGATGGGCTGGGCTTTCTGAAGCGGCAAAGAGTTTTTTGCGCGCTTTTTTCTCTCTCACTTCCTGAGTGCTGGAGGGGTGACATACTTTATTGCAGCTCTGCAGTTTTCAGTGAAACGGTCACCGGATACCGGTTGGGCTCTGGATTGAGTCCAGATTTTATCTAACTATTGACTTCGGCAACCAGCAGGACAGGTAGGCACCTCAGCAGAGCAAGCTGAGGCGTAGAAGCTGCCTGGGGTGCTCTAGAAACGCAGTTATTGCATTAAAAAAATAAAAAGTTATTTTTAAAATTTAAAGGGACAGTAAAGTTTTTTTGCAATAATTTCAAAATTAAATAAAAGTATTTTAATTTTTATTTGTTTAAATTAGTGATGCACCGAAATGGAAATTCTGGACCGAAACCGAATCCGAAAATCCGGGATGCACTTGGCCGAAAACCGAAACTGATACCGAAAATGTATTTTTTTTCAAATTAATTTTTCTCTTGTTAAGTGTATCCAGTCCACGGATCATCCATTACTTATGGGATATTCTCCTCCCCAACAGGACGTTGCAAGAGGATCACCCACAGCAGAGCTGTCATATAGCTCCTCCCCTCACTGTCATACCCAGTCATTCTCTTGCAACTCTCAACAAAGATGGATGTAGTAAGAGGAGTGTGGTGTATTATAGTTAGTTTTAACTTCAATCAAAAGTTTGTTATTTTTAAATGCTACCGGAGTGTACTGTTTTATCAAAGGCAGCATTAGAAGAAGAATCTGCCTGTGATTTCTATGATCTTAGCAGAAGTAACTAAGATCCATGGCTGTTCTCACATATTCTGAGGAGTGAGGTAACTTCAGAGGGGGAATGGCGTGCAGGTTTTCCTGCAATAAGGTATGTGCAGTAAACATATTTCTAGGGATGGAACTTGCTAGAAAAATGCTGCTGATACCGGATTAATGTAAGTTAAGCCTAAATACCGTGATTTAATAGCGACTGGTATCAGGCTTATTAACAGAGATGCATACTCTTATAAAAGTGTAATATAAAACGTTTGCTGGCATGTTAATCGTTTTTATATATGTTTGGTGACAAAACTTATTGGGGCCTAGTTTTTTCTCCACATGGCTGGCTTGAATTTTGCCTAGAAACAGTTTCCTCAGGTTTTCCACTGTTGTAATATGAGTGGGAGGGAGCTATTTTAGCGCTTTTCTGCGCAGCTAAAATTACAGACAGAGACATTCAGCTTCCTTCTGCTTGATACAGGACATCTCTCAAGGGCTCTAAAGGCTTCAAAAGTCGTGTTTGAGGAGGGTAACAACCACAGTAGACTGTGGCAGTTGTTGTGACTGTGTTTTAAAAACGTTTTTTGTCATTTATTATTCCGTTTTTGGTATTAAGGGGTTAATCATCCATTTGCAAGTGGGTGCAATGCTCTGCTAACTTGTTACATACACTGTAAAAATTTCGTTTGTGTAACTGCCTTTTTTCACTGTTATTTCAAATTTTGCAAAATTTGTTTCTCTTAAAGGCACAGTAACGTTTTTTTATATTGCTTGTTAACTTGGTTTAAAGTGTTTTCCAAGCTTGCTAGTCCCATTGCTAGTCTGTACAAACATGTCTGACACAGAGGAAAATACTTGTTCATTATGTTTAAAAGCCATGGTGGAGCCCCATAGGAGAATGTGTACTAAATGTATTGATTTCACCTTAAACAGTAAAAATCAGTCTTTATCTATAAAAGAATTGTCACCAGAGGAGTCTGTCGAGGGGGAAGTTATGCCGACTAACTCTCCCCACGTGTCGGACCCTTCGCCTCCCGCTCGAGGGACGCACGCTAATATGGCGCCAAGTACATCAGGGATGCCCATAGCGATTACTTTGCAGGACATGGCTGCAATCATGAATAATACCCTGTCACAGGTATTAGCCAGATTGCCTGAAATAAGAGGCAAGCGCGATAGCTCTGGGGTTAGACGAGATACAGAGCGAGTAGATGCTGTAAGAGCCATGTCTGATACTGCGTCACAATATGCAGAACCTGAGGACGGAGAGCTTCAGTCTGTGGGTGACGTCTCTTAATCGGGGAGACCTGATTCAGAGATTTCTAATTTTAAATTTAAGCTTGAGAACCTCCGTACATTGCTTGGGGAGGTATTAGCTGCTCTGAACGACTGTGACACAATTGCAGTGCCAGAGAAATTGTGTAGGCTGGATAAATACTATGCAGTGCCGGCTAGCACTGATGTTTTTCCAATACCTAAAAGGCTTACAGAAATCATTAGTAAGGAGTGGGATAGACCCGGTGTGCCCTTTTCCCCACCTCCTATATTTAGAAAAATGTTTCCAATAGATGCCACTACACGGGACTTATGGCAGACAGTCCCTAAGGTGGAGGGAGCAGTTTCTACTTTAGCAAAGCGTACCACTATCCCTGTCGAGGACAGTTGTGCTTTTTCAGATCCAATGGATAAAAAATTAGAGGGTTACCTTAAGAAAATGTTTATTCAACAAGGTTTTATTTTACAGCCCCTTGCATGCATTGCGCCTGTCACTGCTGCGGCGGCGTTCTGGTTTGAGGCCCTGGAAGAGGCCATCTATACAGCTCCATTGACTGAAATTATTGACAAGCTTAGAACACTTAAGCTAGCTAACTCTTTTGTTTCTGATGCCGTTGTTCATTTGACTAAACTAACGGCTAAAAATTCCGGATTCGCCATCCAGGCGCGCAGGGCGCTATGGCTTAAATCCTGGTCAGCTGATGTGACTTCAAAGTCTAAATTACTCAACATTCCTTTCAAGGGGCAGACCTTATTCGGGCCTGGTTTGAAGGAAATTATTGCTGACATTACTGGAAGTAAGGGTCATACCCTTCCTCAGGACAGGGCCAAATCAAAGGCCAAACAGTCTAATTTTCGTGCCTTTCGAAACTTCAAGGCAGGTGCAATTTCAACTCCCTCTACCTCAAGACAAGAGGGAACTTTTGCTCAATCTAAGCAGGCCTGGAAACCTACCCAGGCCTGGAACAAGGGCAAGCAGGCCAGAAAGCCTGCTGCTGCCTCCAAGACAGCATGAAGGAGCGGCCCCCTATCCAACAACGGATCTAGTAGGGGGCAGACTCTCTCTCTTCACCCAGGCGTGGGCAAGAGATGTTCAGGATCCCTGGGCGTTGGAGATCATATCTCAGGGATATCTTCTGGACTTCAAAGCTTCTCCCCCACAAGGGAGATTTCACCTTTCAAGATTATCTGCGAACCAGATAAAGAAAGAGGCATTCCTAAACTGCGTGCAAGACCTCCTTGTAATGGGAGTGATCCATCCAGTTCCACGGACGGAACAAGGACAGGGATTTTATTCAAATCTGTTTGTGGTTCCCAAAAAAGAGGGAACCTTCAGACCAATTTTGGATTTAAAGATCCTAAACAAATTCCTCAGAGTTCCATCATTCAAGATGGAAACTATTCGAACCATCCTACCCATGATCCAAGAGGGTCAGTACATGACCACAGTGGACTTAAAGGATGCTTACCTTCACATTCCGATTCACAAGAATCATCATCGGTTCCTGAGGTTTGCCTTTCTAGACAGGCATTACCAGTTTGTAGCTCTCCCATTCGGGTTGGCTACAGCCCCAAGAATTTTTACAAAGGTTCTGGGCTCACTCCTGGCGGTTCTAAGGCCGCGAGGCATACCAAGAAAAACAACAAAAAAACAGGCAAACAATAATTCCATTTTCGGCCAAAATGTTTCTGCGACCAAAATTTTGGTCCATCCCTACTTAAAACAATTATAAATATCAATATACTGTATTATTCTTCATTTAGTTCTATGTAACAGAATCATATTTAACAGGTTTTTTTTTTACTAATTATCCAAATAAAGTGTAGTCCTAGAAAACTCATGCAGAACAGTAAGTCAAGTAATAAACTTAAACAGCAGCTCTAGGCTAGCATCAAATTTGAAACATGCTACACAATAATTTTACCGAAAATAACAGGCAAAAAAACCGAAAACCGAAATAGCCAAAAATGCAATATTCGGCCGAAACTTTCTGCGGCGGAAATTTCGGTGCATCCCTAGTTTAAATATTGGGTAAAGATGGACCAAGAGGCCCTGCAAAATGTTAATTGTACTTTGTGTTTTGATGCTAATGTGGAACCACCAATCCCTTTTTGTTCCTCATGTATTGATCCTGAGCCACCATTGTCTAAGGTGGATGCTGTTCAGGGGTCTTCTGTTCAAGATATGCCGCAGCTTTCTCCTCAAGTATCCCAAACTTTATCGTCCACACATGCAGTGCCCTGCGTTTTCTCCCACACTTCGGTTGGAGTTACGTTGCAAGACATTGCTACCCACATATCTTCTGCGGTAACTGATGCGCTCCATGCTTTTCCCATGCTGCAGGGAAAGCGCAAGAGGAAATTTAAGGAATCAGTGAGTAAGGTTTCTGACACAGTCGTGGCTATTCCGAATGTTCCTTTCCAGAAGTCTGAGGAGGAAGAAACTTCGGTGGTGTCTGAGGGTGAAATCTCAGACTCAGACAGTGTAATTCTTTTTTCTGATGTGGAAGTCGTATCTTCATATTCAAGCTGGAACACCTCCGTTTGTTACTTAAGGAGGTTTTGGCTACCTTGGACGACTCCGACACTACTGTCGTAGTCAATCCTAAGAAATCTAGTAAGCTAAACAAGTACTTTGATGTACCTTCCATGGTGGATGTTTTCCCTGTACCAGCTCAAGCTACAAAGATTATTGCTAGGGAATGGGAGACACCTGGTATCTCCTTTTCTCCATCCCTAATTTTTAAAAAAATGTTTGCAATACCTGACTCTATCAAGGAGTCTTGGCAGACGGTTCCCAAGATGGAAGGGGCAATTTCCACTTTGGCCAAGAGAACTACTATTCCCATAGAGGATAGCTGTTCCTTTAAGGATCCTATGCATAAGACGGAGGGGTTATTTAAAAAGATGTATGTACACCAGGGTTTACAATCGCAGCCTGCGGTGTGTATTGCTACCCTCACCAGTGCGGCGGCATACTGGTTTTATGCATTTTCTGATTCTATTCAAACAGGTACTCCCCTTGAAGAGATCCGAAATAGGATCAAGGCTCTTAAGTTGGCCAATTCATTTATTACGGATACTTCCCTACAGGTTATTACTCTGGGAGCAAAGATTTCTGGTCTTGCCGTACTGGCCCGCAGAGCCTTATGGTTGAAGTCCTGGTCTGTGGATGTATCATCTAAGTCTAAGCTTTTGACGATTCCCTATAAGGGTAAGACCTTGTTTGGGCCGGGCCAGGCCTGGCGGAAATTATTTCAGACATTTCGGAAGGAAAGGGTAATTTCCTCCCTCAGGATAAGAGGAATAAGCAGAAAGCACGTCAGAGTAATTTTCGTTCCTTTCGAAACTTCAAAGGTAAGCCTTCCTCTCCCTCTGCCAAGCAGGACCAGTCCAAACCTTCCTGGAGGACCAACCAGTCTTGGAACAAGGGGAAGCAATCTAAGAAGCCCATTACTGACTCAAAGTCAGCATGAAGGGTCTACCCCCGATCCGGAACCGGATCTTGTGGGGGGCAGACTTTCCTTCTTTGCTCCAATCTGTTCGTGGTTCCCAAGAATGAGGGGATTTTCAGACCAATTCTAGAACCTCAAGAGTCTAAACAAGTTACTCAGAATCCCGACCTTCAAGATGAAAACTATTCGTTCCATTCTTTCCTTGGTTCAAGAGGGTCAATTCATGACAACAGTAGATTTAAAGGATGCGTACCTGCATTTTCCCATCCACAGGGATCATCACAAGTTTCTGAGGTTCGCATTTCTAGACAAACACCAGTTTGTGGCTCTTCCATTCAGCCTTGCCACAGCTCCCAGAATTTTTTCAAAGGTCCTGGGATCCCTGTTGGCGGTGCTTCAGTTACGGGGCATTGCAGTGGCGCCTTATCTGGACGACATTCTGGTTCAGGCGCCATCCTTCCATCAAGCGAACTCCCACACTGAGATGTTGTTATCTTTTCTGCGGTCTCACGGATGGAAGGTGAATTTGGGAAAGAGTTCCTTGATTCCAGCTACAAGGGTAGTGTTCCTGGGAACCATAATAGATTCCTTATAAATGAAAATATTTCTGACAGAGGTCAGAAAATCAAAGATCCTCGATTCTTGTCTGGCCCTTCAGTCCTCTCCTCGGCCGTCAGTGGCTTAATGTATGGAGGTGATGGTACCTGCCATGGATATCATTCCGTTTGCCCGGTTCCATCTCAGACCTCTGCAATTATGTTTGCTCAGGCAATGGAATGGGGATTATGCAGATATGTCTCCGCAAATTCTTCTGGATCAGGCAACAAGAGACTCTCTTCCTTGGTGGTTGTCTCAGGATCATCTCTTCCAGGGAACCTGCTTTCGCAGACCCACCTGGGTGATTGTGACAACGGATGCCAGTCTGCTGGGATGGGGAGCAGTCTGCGGCTCACTAAAGGCTCAGGAGACATGGACTCGGGAGGAGTCTGTTCTTCCCATAAACATCCTACAGCTGAGGGCAATCTTCAATGCTCTTCTGGCCTGGCCTCAGCTTCAGCCTGGTTTATCAGGTTCCAGTCGGACAACATAACTTCAGTGGCTTACATCAATCATCAGGGAGGAACTTGGAGTTCCTTGGCCATGACAGAGGTAGCCAAAATTATTCAGTGGGCGGAGACCTACAACTGCTGTCTATCTGCGATCCACATTTCCTATTTCCTCCGTTCGCTCTCCTTCCACGGGTCATTGCTCGAATCAAACAGGAGAGGACGTCGGTGATCCTCATTGCACTGGCGTGTTCTCGCAGGATCTGGTATGCGGACCTAGTGGAGATGTCTTCTCTTCAACCTTGGAGACTTCCACTGAGGAAGGACCACCTACTTCAAGTACCCTTCCTTCATCCAAATCTTGTTTCTCTGAAGCTGACTGCTTGGAGATTGAACACTTAATTCTATCTAAACGCGGGTTTTCGAAGTTGGTTATTGAGACTTTGATTCAGGCTCGTAAACCTGTAACTAGAAAGATTTACCATAATATATGGTGTAAATATCTGTATTGGTGTGAATCCAGAATTCTGGCTTTTCTCCAAGAGGGTCTGGAGAAGGGTTTATCTGCAAGTACTTTGAAGGGTCAAATATCTGCCTTTTCTATTTTGTTGCATAGTCGTCTGGCGGATGTACCAGACATGCAATCTTTTTGTCAGGCCTCAGAGCTCTTGGCGTTGCAGTGTGAATCCCCAACCTTATTTTTCATTCGGATAAGGTAGTTCTGCGTACTAAGTTAGGGTTCCTCCCTAAAGTGGTTTCGGATAGGAACATTAATCAAGAAATCGTTGTTCCTTCTTTGTGTCCTAACCCTTCTTCTCAGAAAAAGCGTTTGCTGCACAACCTAGATGTGGTGCATGCGTTGAAGTACTATTTACAGGCGACTAAGGATTTTCTCCAGTCTTCTGCTTTGTTTGTTGTTTTCTCTGGGAAACTCAAGGGTCAGAACGCTACGGCTACTTCTCTTTCTTTGTGGTTGAAGAGTATAATTAATTTGGCCTATGAAACTGCCGGACAGCAGCCTCCTGAGAGAGCCACGGCTCATTCTACGAGGGCTGTTTCCTTTTCCTGGGCATTCAAAAATGAAGCTTCTGTGGAACAGATTTGCAAGGCTGCAACTTGGTCCTCGCTACACACTTTTTCAAAATTCTATAAATTTGATTTGCCTCGGCTGAGGCTTCTTTTGGGAGAAAGGTTCTTCAAGCAGTGCTGCCTTCCTGTCTTTTCCCTCTCTTATCATCTGTGTCCTCTAGCTTGAGTATTGATTCCCAATAGTAATTAGAGATGATCCGTGGACTCACCGTGTCATTAGAAAGAAAACTAAATTTATGCTTACCTGATAAATTCATTTATTTCTAGACACAGTGAGTCCACGGCCCGCCCTGTTTATTTAGACAGGCTTTTGTGTTGTAAACCTTAGGCACCTCTGCACCTTGTGTTGCTTCCTTTATCTTGTTTTCCTTTGGTCGAATGACTGGGGTTAGAGGGAAGGGAGGTGATATTTAACAGCTGTACTGTGGTGCTCTTTGCTTTTTCCTGCTGGCCAGGAGTGATATTCCCAATAGTAATTTGAGATGATCCGTGGACTTACCGTGTCAAAGAGACATTTATCAGGTAAGCATAAATATTTTATTTTTTATTTTTCTAATTATCATTATATATCTATATGTATTAGGGTTGCACCGATACTAGTTGAGCCGATACAGAGTACTTGTACTCGTGCAAATGCTGCAATACTTTAACCGATTCCTATTATTAATATATATTATTGTAATATTTTTATTTAAAAACATGTTCTGTGAAATTTCTTTGAGTTTTTACAACTGTTTTATTATTTCATAATGTCTTTGAGTTACAGTTCTTCATAATTATAAAGAAGCAAACTTAAATCATTAGTCTGTATTGTGCTTGGGAAACTGTCACATGACATAAAAAAAAAAATCGGTAATTGGTATTGGCGAGTATTTGAAAAAAGTATCAGTACTTGTTCTTGGTCTTAAAAAAAATTACATTGGTGTAACCCTATGTATAGATTTACAAATGAGTACAGTAGACTTCAGTTCTTGACAACAGTTATTAAAATGTTTACATATATTAAATATTTTCCAACTTTCTTTCTCCGTTTCTCTTTTTTTTTTCAGTGAGGTGACTTCTGACGTCCCAGATCCCCCTTTGCTCTCTGATATTGTAGAGACTCCATCACCAGGTCCTTCCTCTGCTTCTCTCAATACTCCATGTCTTTCCCCTCCACCAACCTCCTCCTCACCTCCTATGGAGACGTGTGCATGGCAAGGGTCTCCAGAGCAGGGTTCGCGTGTGGTAGCTCGCAGGGTCACTGCGGAAGGAGCTGTACAGTACCTCGTGGAGTGGGGAGGGGGTGGCATTTTCTAAGAACTATTAGAAGCTGGGTGGAATGTATACAGAGATACAGGCTCTGCTCCTGGTACCCCTTGCACTTCCTGCGAAGATCCCAAACACCCGGGTTCCTGCACAATGCTCTTCAGGATTTTCTCTGAACTTTCTGTACACGTGTGTACATACCAGTGCCCGTGCTTCTTGTCCTGTCAAGTTTGTTATTTACAGTGTTGGCTCACAGAGACTATATTATAATGAGACAGTAAGAGAGGGATTGGAAACCTTTATCTCTTTTTTTTTGGTCTTCGGATCTGTGTCTGTAAAATGGTCTTAGAAGAACTGGGTCTATTGTCTATTTAAAACAAATCAAAGGTTCTGGACATAGGAAATTTTATTCTAGGAATAGTGTTTAATATGGCTGTTAAATAAGGAGCCAGTTATATTCCATAATTTATGGTCACAGGATTTGACAGTAGGTAAATTTTGGGATATTGACCAAGTATTTACAAACCCAGTAAAGAAGTGCTGTCAAAGTTTCATACAATTTGTTTTTAGTATCCTCAACTCATAATTTTACAAGCTTTTTTGCGTATACAAGGATTCGATTCTGAAATTTAGAAGTGCTGAGGTCCGTTCGTTGGCAACTGGCAATAAGATCTGTTGGTTGTATTTTAACTTTTCTTCCTTGCACAATAAATATATGATTTTAAGCATTAGATGTTATCTGCGTCCTACTGATAGGCATATTGGGGTGTTGTTGAGCACCCAGACAAGGTACCCCCTGGAGATGTCAGTAATTAGGACTATCCATATTATGTTACATGTTATGGTATAATCATTTTTGAGTGGGATTTCTATCTCATCCCTGTTGCATCTGTCAAGACTACAGAAAGTAGACTGGTTAAATAATTTGCCTTTTTGACATAAAACAGGTAGATGTATTAAATTCTATAACTTCTGGCTTCACAAGAAGAGAAGCAGGACAGTCTAATCTATCCATATTTTTTACCACTGTAAAAATATCTCAGTTCATTTTGATATTAAGAAACACCTAGTTTTTCATAGATTCAAATTTTGTCTGTAATAGTAAGCACAGTGCTGTATGTTAGTAGATAATATTCCATAACTTGGATAGAATGTTTCACGCAAGCCATATTTTGCTTCTCATCAAATCTATGTGGGAGAAATTTAAATGGATACAAAAGTGAAAAAATGACTATAATCTACCACTTCACTTCCCTTTATAAGGCACAGCAAGGCAGTCTTACATTTATATTTAATTTTAAAAAACCCTGAAGAAAACGGACACTCTACGTAGAGAGTATCTCTACAGGCAGCCCCCCGACAAAAAAAAATCTAAAAAATCTTTAAACCAAATTAAATGAGAGCTACTGTGTCTTGCCCTACCGTGTACTTTTCCTGTTGCTGTAGGGACCATCGCTCAAGACACAGTGTAACTTCTTTTGGGATGTTTCAGTGCTGATAGGCAGAGCAATAATATTAATAAAAACTAATAGTTTGATCTGTGTATTATATATATATATATATATATATATATATATATATATATATATATATATATATATATATATATATATATATTGTTTTAAATAACATTGTTCATGAAAGTGAAGGATTAAAGTGATATATTCACTCCAGTGTTCCATTATTAAAGTGCAGGTATGATCACAATCTTTAAAAAACACTTAAAGGGACATAATACTCATATGCTAAATCACTTGCAACTGATGCAGTATAACTGTAAAAAGCTGACAGAAAAATATCACCTGAGCATCTCTATGTAAAAAAGGAAGATATTTTACCTCACAATCTCCTCAGCTCAGCAGAGTAAGTTCTGTGTAAAAAGTTATACTCAGCTGCTCCTAGCTGCAGGGAAAAAAATAAATAAAAAATGAAGAAATGAACAGCAGCCAATCAGCATCAGCATTGCTGAGGTCATGAACTCTTTTACTGTGATCTCATGAGATTTGACTTAACTCTCATGAGAATTCATAGTAAACTTCCTTTACCTGATTGGTGAAATAAGATGAGAGTGCACGAGGCTCATCCTTTCGGCTGTCCCAGGACAGACATACTAATATGCTGCTTAGAAGTCCTTTACAATGGGATGTGGCTACTGAGAAACTTTTGAGGTAAAATATCTTTCTTTTTTACATAGAGATGTTCAGGTGATATTTTCTAGTCAGCTTTTTACAGCTATACTGCATCACTTTCAAGTGTTTAAACATTTGGGTATTATGGCCCTTTAATCATCATTAGATACATTTTTCTAAAAGATTTTGATAGACCCCATTGTCCGCAACAGAGCATTTTTCTAAACCGTATTTTATCATATCAAGTAACTTTACAATTTGGCTTAGGCCCCAGTGGGATTTCTGTTGATCACCAGAGAGTTTTAAATGTTGTGGCTTAGATTATGGTTGATATGTGAGAAAGATGTGGAAACGATAAAAAATAATAATTTAATTTTTTTTCTGGTTTATCTGTAAAATTATTTCCAATTAGATCACTGATCAACAATTGTGTAAGAGAAAATTTCAAGTTGTTATATCCAATTGTGTTTTGCATCCAGATGGTATGTGTTGGTTGGATAGTCCTATAAAGAGTTATGAGCCTACTGTCTGTTATATCTCTTTATATAACAATTCTTTCTGTATTTACTTTTATTTGTGATTATTGTAAAATAATTTTATAATATTATTTCATGTTTTTGCTCATTGTCTGAGTTTTTCAACTTCATTACTGAATGTTTTACTTCTGAGAACCTGTGTTTGTCTTTATCACCTGCAATTCTGGGGCTTAAATAACAAAATAATAATTGGTCACATTACATTGCATATAAATAGAAAATCATGACTTGGTATTCAG
The DNA here is from genome assembly GCF_027579735.1 of Bombina bombina. Taxonomy (NCBI): domain Eukaryota; kingdom Metazoa; phylum Chordata; class Amphibia; order Anura; family Bombinatoridae; genus Bombina; species Bombina bombina. The sequence continues at coordinate 226,749 of NW_026511783.1, forward strand.
CGCCAACATTTTTAATATAATCTGGAAGCTGTTCTTCAATTAAACTATAGATTTTACTCCCTAAATACAGTTTCACTGAATAAATTAGTAAATTAATATTTAAACATGCCACCATAACACAAAAGACTAATATCTTAGATATATTTTACTAGCTTTATTGTGCTGTTTAAAACAAACAAAAAAACTCTGACCGGCCTTATCTTTAATAGAGACTATGCAAACAAATGTTCACAGGATATTGTATACTTTGGTTTGGTACTCATAATACCAACGGTTAACCCGAAAGTGCAAACAACCGCGATAAACCCCTTTTCTTTCTAATGGCAGCGAGAGTCCACAAATTGATTCATAACCTATGGGAAATACTTCACCTGGCCACCAGGAGGAGGCAAATACACCCCAAACAGAGCATTAAATATCTCTCCCACTTCCCCTATTGCCCCACCCCCCCAGTAGTTCTTTGCCTCGTTTCATGGAGGAAGGCAGAGAGAGGTGCTCTTATGAAGATTCTGATTTTGTTTTTGTCCCCAATGGATTGTTTCCTGAAAGAGAGGACAGGGGATTTGTAGAAAGCCATGTAATTCTCTGAGTAGAGTTTGGTGTGTATAAGCTACAGGTGGTTGCAGCGAAGATCCTATACCTACTCTAGTGTCATCATGCTATCTTCCCTGTAAGGCAAACAGTGTTAGTAACACTGATTTTCCACTTTGTATTTCAGGACTCCTGCATGATGACATAAGAAGCTGGGTAAGCCCTCCCTATTGACCCTTTCTCTGATGGTTTGTTGCCTATTGAGCTGTGGATAAGGAATATACATATCCCAATTATTTGAGACCCTAGAGTGAGGTGTAGGGTTCTAACCTGACCTAAGCAGACTTTGTCAGGGACCACATAAGACTCAGCTCAATCTTGCACTCCCTGATGGAAAAATACAATGGGTCATGCTGTTAAAAAGAATACAGGAATAGCAGGCTGACACTGTTTTACCTTAGATTTTATTAAAGGACTACAGATAAGGAGCCTCAAGTTGGAGCAGAACTCTGCATGCCTAGCATATCTGACACTGCAGGAGTGGCACCGGATCCTCTGACGGGACTTGCTGTCCAGATCCGGCATTCACTGCTGCGTTGTAGCCATTATGGAGCTGTGTATGAATGATCTGGATAATCTTTTCAGTGTGTCAGGGCATGATCAGCTGGTTGCTCTACGCTGGAGTGGCAGAGTGAGAGAGCCGTCCGGGCCTGAAGTGGTGAGCTCCTCAAATGGAGTATTCTCTAGATTTGGGCAGTAAATATTGTCCTTTCTTTCATGTAATTGTCAAGAGTCCATGAGCTAGTGACGTATGGGATATACATTCCTACCAGGAGGGGCAAAGTTTCCCAAACCTCAAAATGCCTATAAATACACCCCCCACCACACCCACAATTCAGTTTTACAAACTTTGCCTCGTATGGAGGTGGTGAAGTAAGTTTGTGCTAGATTTCTACGTTGATATGCGCTTCTCAGCATGCTGAAGCCCGGTTCCTCTCAGAGTGCAGTGAATGACGGAGGGATGTGAAGGGGGGATTTTATACTTTTAATTGTTTAGTAGCTTCGCAACTCCGCAGTCTGGATTCAAGCCCTGGTAAGGTATTGCTCTTCTAAAGTTAGCAGTAGCCTTATTTTCTCCCCAGAAGTGAGATGGATGCTTCCATATTGTCTTATACTCTAGAGGAAAATTGCCCTATTACAGTATTTGAATCAAATAAATGCATGCTATGCAAGTTGAATACTGTGTGCCCCCTGCTCAATTATGCGGGGCTTGCTTTACATTTGTTATGCAGTCTAATTCTGGGGGCCATGGTAATCAGATGCCCGAGGGATCCCCAGTATCTTAATCCACCCTGGGGCATCTGCAGATTTCAGACATGCCAGTATTATAGCCGTAAATGGCGACCCCTACACCAACACAGGCTGTCAGCTGCAACACCATCTTTCAACCCCAACCCGGGAGCGGACCTTTTTCCATGATTTTGCAGCCCAGTTACAATGAGCGGTTCCTGCTGCCCTGAGCACTATGCCAGTTGCAGGGTCAGAGGAAGTTTAAACACTGTTCCCCTTAGTCTAAAATTCAATTGAAGCTGCTGTGGCCAGTCATACAGTTTCCTGAAATTGATGATTCCTTGGCAAGTTCTGAAGGATAGCTTTCATCCTCCGATTCTTCAGATGAATCGGAAGACCTACGATATTTACTTAAAGAGGTTTTTAAACACACAAGGCGTGCCTGAGTCTAAACCCTAAGAGGAAAAGCAAGTACATAAATTAGATATGGTGTGAAAACCTAAGTTGAAAACCTCTGAAGTTTTCCCAGTACCTTCATTGGTGGTGGACATTTTAACCAAGTAGTGGGAAAACCCTGTTGTCTCTTTTTCTCCTTTAAGTTTTTAAAGAATGTTTCCTGTTCCGGATGGCCATTTTGAACGGTGGAATACTGTCATTAAGGCAGTGATGGAGGCTGGTGAAGCATTGGCCATGATATGCCAGAGAAACACATTAACCCAATAGAGGTAGCTTAAATTAAACTAAAGGATTGTTTCTAAACCGCGGTCCTCAAGTATCCCCAACAGGGCAGGTTTTTGTTATAGCTGACCCAGTACACGGGAAATAATCAGCTGATGGGTGAGAGCAATTTAGTAACCATGGTGTTACTGATTAGCTGATTACTTCACCTGTGCACCGGTTCAGCTATAATGAAAACCTGGCCTGTTGGGGGGTACTTAAGGACCGTGGTTGAGAAACACAATTCTGTGGCACAGTACCAGTTACTTAGCAATTAGAATGATACACAATCTCTTCTCTACTCACTACTGTGTTGCAAAAAGAAAAATAATTTAAAATACTAAGAGGTGCCACAAATCCACTCCTAGTGTGAGAAGCTGGAAAATACATTGCATTCAGCCCTGCTCAATAGAGCACACACAAATTGCCCTTGCATAACTTTTAGCCTAACAAGGGTTTGCTAAATAAAGTTTAAAAGGTGCATACCCCAATACCAGCAGATAAAAGCATGTAATAAAGTAATGCATATATCTCAAATACAGCTCCAATACCAGCAGATAAAAGCATGTAGTAAATGCAATGCATATATTTCAAATACAGCTCAAAAAACAGCAGATAAAACCATATGCTAAAGTAATGCATATATCTCAAATACAGCTTCAAATCCAGCAGATAAAACTATTCAGTAAATGCATATATCTCAAATACAGCTCCAAAATCAGCAGATAAAAACATATAGTAAATTAATGCATATATCTCAAATACAGCTCCAATTCCAGCAGATAAAAGCATATACTAAAGTAATGCATATATCTCAAATACAGCTCCAAAATCAGCAGATAAAAACATATAGTAAATTAATGCATATATCTCAAATACAGCTCCAATTCCAGCAGATAAAAGCATATACTAAAGTAATGCATATATCTCAAATACAGCTCCAAAATCAGCAGATAAAAGCATAAAGTAAATTAATGCATATATTTAAAATACAGCTCCAATACCAGCAGATAAAAGCATATACTAAAGTAATGCATATATCTCAAAACCAGCAGATAAAAGCATATAGTAAATTAATGCATATATCTAAAATACAGCTCCAATACCAGCAGATAAAACTTTGTAGGTATGACTCTGTGTATGCATGACTGTGATCATGTGTGTGTGTTTGTAATTGTGACTGTGTTGTGTGTATGTTTGTTAGTGTATTTGTGTGACAGTGATGTTTGTGCGTTAGTGTATTTGTGTGTTTGTAGATGTCACTGTGTTTGTGTGACTGTAATGTGTGTGTTTGTGTGACTGTGTGGTTGTATGTTAGTGTATTTGTGTGACTGTTGTGTTTGTTAGTGTGTTGTGTTAGTGTATTTGTGTGTTTGTAGGTGTGACTGTGGGTGTATGTGTGACTGATGTGTGTGTGTGTTAGTGTACTGTATTTGTGTACTGTGATATGTGTTTGTGTGACTGCGTTGTGTGTATGTTAGTGTATTTGTGTGACTGTTGTGTTTGTAGGTGTGACTGCGTGTATGCGTGACTGATGTGTGTGTAAGTGTTACTGTGGTGTGTGTGTGTGTTAGTGTACTGTATTTGTATGTTTGTGTGACTGCGTTGTGTGTATGTTTGTAAGTGGGTGTATATCTGCGTGTGCTGTGTGTGCTTGTTTTACATTTCTAAATTTGTATTACATCTGCAATCCGTTAACCCCTTAACGACACATGTCGTACAGGGTACGTCGCACACAACCTGGTCTTTAAAGACCAGCGACGTACCCTGTACGACATCAGGGTTTAAAGCGGCTGGAAGCGATCCTGATCGCTTCCAGCCGCTTTCAAGGTATTGCTGTGATGCCTCAACATTGAGGCATCACTGCAATACCTTTTTTCCCAAACCGATGCAGAGAGAGCCACTCTGTGGCCCTCTCTGCACCGGTTGCGATGGGCCCGATCGTTGGTGGGTGGGAGCAGCTTCAGGGAGGCGGGTGGGCGGCCCATCGCTACCCGGCATCCGGTTCCTGAATGTGCAATGTGCACGCCGGGTGCCGGGAGCGTGCGGGGGCCTGCAGGGAGCGCGCGTGCGCGCGCATATGTGCGCGCGATCGCGTAACAGCCACTGCCACCAATGAATTTATGAATGGGAGAGAGGGAGAGGGAGGGGGGGAGAGAGGGAGAGGGAGGGGGGGAAATAATTTTCAAAAGGATCTGGGAGGGGGAGAGGGAGGAGGGTATTAGGGGGGGCAGCTACACTACAGAAAACATTTAATTACATGAAAAAAATAAAAATAAACATTTTTTGGAGGCAAATTGGGTACTGGCAGACAGCTGCCAGTACCCAAGATGGCAGCAAATAGGATGTGGGCAAGTGTTATAGAGCTGTTTGGGGGAGATCAGATAGGTTAGGGGCTAAGGGGGGGGTCCATCACAGCTAAACATATATTTTTTTTTAAAAAAAAATTCATAAAAAAAAAAAAAAGCCTTTTATTTTAGTACTGGCAGAGTTTCTGCCAGTACTTAAGATGGCGGGGACAATTGTGGGGTGGGGGAGGGAAGAGAGATGTTTGGGAGGGATCAGGGGGTGGGATCTTTCAGGTGGGAGGCTGATCTCTACACTAAAGCTAAAATTAACCCTGCAAGCTCCCTACAAGCTATCTAATTAACCCCTGCACTGCTGGGCATAATACACGTGTGATGCGCAGCAGCATTTAGCAGCCTTCTAATTACCAAAAAGCAACACAAAAGCCATATATGTCTGCTATTTCTGAACAAAGGGGATCCCAGAGAAGCATTTACAACCATTTATGTCATAATTGCACAAGTTGTTTGTAAATAATTTCAGTGAGAAACCTAAAATTGTAAAAAAATTTAACATTTTTTTTTATTTGATCGCATTTGGCGGTGACATGGTGGCATGAAATATACCAAGATGGGCCTAGATCAATACTTGGGGTTGTCTACTACACTACACTAAAGCTAAAATTAACCCTAGAAGCTCCCTACATGCTCCCTAATTAACCCCTTCACTGCTGGGCATAATACATGTGTGGTGCGCAGAGGCATTTAGCGGCCTTCTAATTACCAAAAAGCAATGCCAAAGCCATATATGTCTGCTATTTATGAACAAAGGGGATCCCAGAGAAGCGTTTACAACCATTTATGCCATAATTGCACAAGTTGTTTGCAAATAATTTCAGTGAGAAACCTAAAGTTTGTGAAAAAAAATTATGAAAAAGTGAATTTTTTCTTTATTTGATCTCATTTGGCGGTGAAATGGTGGCATGAAATATACCAAAATGGGCCTAGATCATTACTTTGGGATGTCTTCTAAAAAAATATATATACATGTCAAGGGATATTCAGGGATTCCTGAAAAATATCAGTGTCCCAATGTAACTAGCGCTAATTTTGAAAAAAAGTGGTTTGGAAATAGCAAAGTGCTACTTGTACTTATTGCCCTATAACTTGCGAAAAACGCAAAGAACATGTAAATATTGGGTATTTCTAAACTCAGGACAAAATTTAGAAACTATTTAGCATGGGTGTTTTTTGGTGGTTGTAGATGTGTAACAGATTTTGGGGGTCAAAGTTAGAAAAAGTGTGTTTTTTTCCATTTTTTCCTCATATTTTATAAATTTTTTTATAGTAAATTATAAGATATGATGAAAATAATGGTATCTTTAGAAAGTCCATTTAATGGCGAGAAAAACGGTATATAATATGTGTGGGTACAGTAAATGAGTAAGAGGAAAATTACAGCTAAACACAAACACCGCAGAAATGTAAAAATAGCCCTGGTCCTTAAGGGAAAGAAATTGAAAAATGGCTGTGTCCTTAAGGGGTTAAAGACCTTAAAATAACATAATTTATGTAAGAACTTACCTGATAAATTAATTTCTTTCATAGTGGCAAGAGTCCATGAGCTAGTGACGTATGGGATATACATAATTTATGTAAGAACTTACCTGATAAATTAATTTATTTTATAGTGGCAAGAGTCCATGAGCTAGTGACGTATGGGATATACATTCCTACCTGGAGGGGGCAAAGTTTCCCAAACCTCAACATGCCTATAAATTCACCTATAAATACACCTCCCACCTCACTCATACTTCAGTTTAACGTATAGCCAAGAAGTGAGGTGTAAAAAGCATACAAAAAAGAGAAACTGGAAAAAATAATGTGCTTTATACAAAAAAATCATAACCACAAAAAAGGGTGGGTCAAATGAATTTATCAGGTAAGTTCTTACATAAATTATGTTTTCTTTCATGTAAGTGGCAAGAGTCCATGAGCTAGTGACGTATGGGGTATAATACCCAAGATGTGGAAGTCCACGAGTCACTAGAGGGAGAGATAAAAATAAAAACCGCTAAATCCGCTGAGAAATTAAATCCAAAAAAATAATTAAGTTTTCTTAAAAATGTCAGAAAATCTCAAAACAAAGGCATTCGAATCAAACTGAGACAAACGCCTGAAGAACCTTTCTACTAAAGGCTGCATCCGAAGAAGCAAACGCATCAAAATGGTAAAATTTTGTAAATGTATGTAAAGAAGACCAAGTTGCTGCTTTGCAAATTTGATCAACTAAAGCTTCATTCTTAAAACCCCAAGAAGTGGCAAATGATCTAGTAGAATGAGCTGTAATTCTCTGAGGTTGGAGACTGCCCTGCCTCCAAATAAGCTTTGTGAATCAAAAGTTTCAACCAAGATGCCAAAGAAATGGCAGAGTCTTTCTGACCTTTCCTAGAGCCAGAAAAAATAACAAATAGACGAGAAGTCTTTCTGAAATGTTTAGTAGCCGCAACATAATATTGCGAAGCTCTTACCACATCCAAAGAATGTAAAGACCTTTCAAGAGTATTCTTAGGATTAGGACATAAAGAAGGAACAACAATTTCCCTATTAATGTTGTTAGAATTCACAACTTTAAGCAAAAATTTAAATGAAGTCCGCAAAACAGCTTTATCTTGATGGAAAATCAGATAAGGAGACCCACAAGAGAGAGCAGACAATTCAGAAACTCTTCTAGCAGAAGAGATAGCCAAAAGAAATAACACTTTCCAAGAAAGTAATTTAATATCCAAAGAATGCATAGGCTCAAAAGGAGGAGCCTACAAAATTTTCAAAACCAAGTTGAGACTCCAAGGAGGAGAAATAGATTTAATAACAGGTTTAATACAAATCAAAGCCAGAACAAAACAGTGAATATCAGGAGGTTTAGCAATCTTTCTATGAAATAAGACAGAAAGAGCAGAAATTTGTCCTTTCAAAGTATTTGCAGACAAACCCTTATCCAAACCATCCTGAAGAAACTGTAAACTCCTAGGGATTCTGAAAGAATGCCAAGAATAATTATGAGAGGGACACCAAGAAATATAGGATTTCCAAACCCAATGATACATTTTCCTGGAAACCTTTAGTCCCAGGAAAGTCTTTAGAGCGCTGCTTCATAACTGGTGTTTCTGGCCAAAAATGACGGAATAGATAGAAGTATTTTGCACCATCACAAGCCTAATTTGCCCGCGAAAATTTGAAAAAACAGACCAAAATTACAACGAGCTGAAACCTCAGGTAAGTAAAAAATATACTAAATTTCTCCCAAACATAATTTTCCATGCTGAAACTGTTATACTGCAAAGGGAAATAAACATAGACCTGACTCATGGCAAATATATGCAATATATATTTAACACTTTAAAAATATAAAGTATCAAAACCAGTACTGAAACATATCAGCAGAGGTAATGGTAGAGGAGTATAATGTCGATCTGTAAGGGGAGGTGGCAGATGAATCCCCACGACCAAATTTACAGAGAGCCTTAGAATAGATTTCCCATAGGCAAAAACATGGCATCATTAGGCAAATACTCCTTTCACATCCCTCAGACAAGCACTGTACTTTGAGAGGAACTGGGCTTTAAAATGCTTAGAAGCGCCTTTCACAGAAGAAATCAAGCACAACTTACTTCACCAACCTCCAACGAAGGCAAAGTTTGTAAAACTGAAGTATGAGTGAGGTGGGAGGTGTATTTATAGGCATTTTAAAGTTTGGGAAACTTTGCCCCCTCCAGGTAGGAATGTATATCCCATACGTCACTAGCTTATGGACTCTTGCCACTTACATGAAAGAAAAATCCCTGAAGACAAAACAAACAAAAAATATAACTTCCACTTATATGATTACCTGAGCTCCTCATTTCTATAACTATAAAAAACAAATAAACGTAAACATCAAAAATACATGAAACGAGAATTTCCTTGCATACAACAAAAAAAGGGTTAAGGAGCACAATCTTTTCTTTTTAATGACACAATGAGTCCACAGATCATCTTAATTACTATTGGGATATTCACCTCCTGGTCAGCAGGAGGCGGCAAAGAGCACCACAGCAAAGCTGTTAAATATCACCTCCCTTGCCTCCCAACCCAGTCATTCTCTTTGCCTACGTTAGTGTAAGGAAGTGGTAAATTAGGTGTTAGAAAAGATTCTTCAATCAAGAGTTTATTATTTTTAAAGTAGTGCAAGATTGTGCTGCTTTGTTCTGGGGTGAAGCCGTAGTCCATTTCAGTCTCTTCAGTAGAGCAGTGGTGGCTTTAGAGCAATGGGAACTTGTGGGACATAATTCTCACTGTGCCTCCCATACTGATGCTGCCCTAATCTGAAAAACTGAGGGATCTTACTCAGTCTTTTTCTTTTGCACAGGTCCATAGGAGGGAGAGGACCTCTTAAACCTGGAAGCTGCCTTTACTGTCGGGCAGTTGAGGAGGTAAGTGTTGACTTGTTATCTGGAGGATAGGACTCAGAAACGGAGGCACTTGATTATTGAGGGGACAATAAAGAAACTCATGGGAATATGGGCACTTTATTTAAGACAGTTACAGCGCAGGCACTGGGGGCTGGATACTTAAACTTATGGTGGTTCTTATCTCCCGGCGTTTTACTAATACTCACGACCGGGAGATGGCTGATTTGGCACGCCCACGATGGGCGGTTCTAGAGCAAGCATTGCGCGCCTTTTTCTCTTGTAAGGTGTATCCAGTCCACGGATTCATCCATTACTTGTGGGATATTCTCCTTCCCAACAGGACGCTGCAAGAGGATCACCCACAGCAGAGCTGTCTATATAGCTCCTCCCCTAACTGCCACTCCCAGTCATTCTCTTGCAGCTCTCAACAAGAAAGGAAGTATCAAGAGAGATGTGGTGAATTAGTGTAGTTTATCTTCAATCAAAAGTTTGTTATTTTTAAACGGTACCGGCATTGTACTGTTTTTACCTCAGGCAGAAATTAGAAGAAGAGTTTTGCCTGCGGTTTTTGATGATCTTAGCAGGTTGTAACTAAGATCCACTGCTGTTCTCACACATAACTGAAGAGTATGGGAAAACTTCAGCTGGGGGAACGGCCTGCAGAATTAACTGCCCTGAGGTATGTTCAGTATATTTTTTTCTAGAGAGATGATAAGGTCTAGAAAATGCTGACAGTGCCTGACATATTTAAGGTAAGCCTGATTGCAGTAATTTAACAAACGACTGGCATCATGCTTGCAGTAAAGGGTAATATTCATGTTACTTGCTCTTATGGCTTAGTATGTTAAACGTTTACATGATTTATAAAGAACGTTTTTTACTAAGGGTGATAAATCTTTATTTGGGGCCTAGTTTTCCACATGGCTGACTAGATTTCTCCTAGAAGTAGTTATTTATGGCCCTTTCACTTTGAGTGCATGGTGGGAGGGGCCTATTTTCACGCTCTAATTGCGCAGTAGTTTTTACATTCTGAGACATCCAGCTTCCCTGAAGGAGTCCCCTGACATATTGGACCTTTGTAAAGGGTTTTTGTGCCTACAAAAGTCGTTTTATGGGAAGGTAGGAGCCACAGTAGAGCTGTGGCAGTTTCCTTGTGACTGTTATAACGGTTTTACTGTTTTTTTGCTTCGTTTTTGAGCCTGAGGGGTTAATCATCCATTTGCAAGTGGGTGCAATGCTATTTTAGTCTATTATACACACTGTAAAAATTTTTATTCAACAAGGTTTTATTCTCCAGCCCCTTGCATGCATTGCCCCTGTCACTGCTGCTGCGGCCTTCTGGTTTGAGTCTCTAGAAGAGGCTCTACAGGTAGAAACCCCATTGGATGATATCCTTGACAAGCTTTAAGCTCTTAAGCTAGCCAATTCATTTGTTTCTGACGCCGTTGTTCATTTAACCAAGCTAACGGCTAAGAACTCAGGTTTTGCTATTCAGGCGCGTAGGGCGCTATGGCTTAAATCCTAGTCAGCTGATGTTACTTCAAAGTCTAAGCTTCTCAACATTCCCTTCAAGGGGCAGACCCTATTCGGGCCTGGACTGAAGGAGATCATTTCTGATATTACTGGAGGAAAAGGTCACGCCCTTCCTCAGGATAGGTCCAACAAATTAAGGACCAAACAGACTAATTTTCGTGCCTTTCGAAACTTCAAGAGTGGCGCAGCTTCAACTTCCTCTAATACAAAACAAGAGGGAAATTTTGCCCAGTCCAAGCCGGTCTGGAGACCTAACCAGGCTTGGAACAAAGGAAAGCAGGCCAAAAAACCTGCTGCTGCCTCTAAGACAGCATGAAATATCAGCCCCTGATCCGGTAACTGATCTAGTAGGGGGCAGACTTTCTCTCTTCGCCCAGGCTTGGGCAAGAGATGTCCAGGATCCCTGGGCGTTGGAAATTGTGTCCCAGGGATATCTTCTGGACTTCAAAGCTTCTTCCCCAAAAGGGAGATTTCATCTCTCACAATTATCTGCAAACCATATAAAGAGAGAGGCATTCTTACATTGTGTTCAAGACCTCCTAGTTATGGGAGTGATCCACCCAGTTCCAAAGGAGGAACAGGGGCAAGGCTTTTATTCAAATCTGTTTGTAGTTCCCAAGAAAGAGGGAACCTTCAGACCAATCTTAGATCTCAAGATCCTAAACAAATTTCTCAGGGTCCCATCCTTCAAGATAGAGACTATTCGAACCATCCTACCTATGATCCAGGAGGGTCAATATATGACTACCGTGGACTTAAAGGATGCTTATCTTCACATTCCGATACACAGAGATCATCATCGGTTTCTCAGGTTCGCCTTCCTAGACAGGCATTACCAGTTTGTGGCTCTTCCCTTTGGGTTAGCTACGGCACCAAGAATCTTTACGAAGGTTCTAGGGTCACTCCTAGCGGTCCTAAGGCCGCGGGGTATAGCAGTAGCCCCTTACCTAGACGACATTCTGATACAGGCGTCAAATTTTCAAATCGCCAGGTCCCATACGGACATTGTTCTGGCATTCCTGAGGTCTCATGGGTGGAAAGTGAACGAAGAAAAGAGTTCTCTATTCCCTCTCACAAGAGTTTCCTTCCTAGGAACTCTGATAGATTCTGTAGAAATGAAGATTTACCTGACAGAGGCCAGGTTGTCAAAACTTCTAAATTCCTGCCGTGTTCTTTATTCTACTTCTCGCCCTTCAGTGGCTCAGTGTATGGAAGTAATCGGCTTAATGGTAGCGGCAATGGACATAGTGCCGTTTGCTCGCCTACATCTCAGACCGCTGCAACTCTGCATGCTCAGTCAGTGGAATGGGGATTACACAGATTTGTCCCCTCTACTAAATCTGGATCAAGAGACCAGGGATTCTCTTCTCTGGTGGCTATCTCGGGTCCATTTGTCCAAGGGTATGACCTTCCGCAGGCCAGATTGGACAATAGTAACGACAGATGCCAGCCTTTTGGGCTGGGGTGCAGTCTGGAACTCCCTGAAGGCTCAGGGCTCGTGGACTCAGGAGGAGGCACTCCTTCCGATAAACATTCTGGAACTAAGATCGATATTCAATGCTCTTCAGGCTTGGCCTCAGCTTGCTGCGGTCAGGTTCATCAGATTTCAGTCGGACAATATCACGACTGTAGCCTACATCAACCATCAAGGGGGAACAAGGAGTTCCCTAGCAATGTTGGAGGTTTTAAAAATAATTCTATGGGCAGAGGTTCACTCTTGCCATCTATCAGCTATCCATATCCCAGGAGTAGAGAACTGGGAGGCGGATTTTCCAAGTCGGCAGACTTTTCATCCGGGGGAGTGGGAACTCCATCCCGGAGGTGTTTGCACAGTTGATTCAACTTTGGGGCAAACCAGAACTGGATCTCATGGCGTCTCGTCAGAACGCCAAGCTTCCTTGTTACGGGTCCAGGTCCAGGGATCCCAAGGCAGCGCTGATAGATGCTCTAGCAGCGCCTTGGTCCTTCAACCTGGCTTATGTGTTTCCACCGTTTCCTCTGCTCCCTCGTCTGATTGCCAAGATCAAGCAGGAGAGAGCTTCGGTGATTTTGATAGCACCTGCGTGGCCACGCAGGACTTGGTATGCAGATCTGGTGGACATGTCATCCCTTCCACCATGGACTCTGCCGCTGAGGCAGGACCTTCTACTTCAGGGTCCTTTCAACCATCCAAATCTAATTTCTCTGCGTCTGACTGCTTGGAGATTGAACGCTTGATTTTATCAAAACTTGGTTTCTCCGAGTCAGTCATTGATACCTTAATTCAGGCTCGAAAACCTGTCACCAGGAAAATCTATCATAAGATATGGTGTAAATATCTTCATTGGTGTGAACCCAAGGGTTACTCATGGAGTAAAGTCAGGATTCCTAGGATATTATCTTTTCTCCAAGAAGGATTGGTGAAGGGATTGTCAGCTAGTTCCTTAAAGGGACAGATTTCTGCTCTGTCTATTCTTTTGCACAAGCGTCTGGCGGATGTTCCAGACGTTCAGGCGTTTTGTCAGGCTTTAGTTAGAATCAAGCCTGTGTTTAAACCTGTTGCTCCGCCATGGAGTTTAAATTTAGTTCTTAAAGTTCTTCAAGGGGTTCCGTTTGAACCTCTGCATTCCATAGATATCAAGCTTTTATCTTGGAAAGTTCTGTTTTTGGTAGCTATCTCTTCGGCTCGAAGAGTTTCAGAGTTATCTGCCTTACAGTGTGATTCCCCTTATCTGATCTTCCATGCAGATAAGGTAGTTTTGCGTACCAAACCTGGGTTTCTTCCTAAGGTGGTATCTAATAAGAATATCAATCAGGAGATTGTTGTTCCGTCACTGTGTCCTAATCCTTCTTCAAAGAAGGAACGTCTATTACACAATCTTGACGTGGTTCGTGCTTTAAAGTTTTATTTACAAGCTACTAAGGATTTTCGTCAAACATCTGCATTGTTTGTTGTCTACTCTGGACAGAGGAGAGGCCAAAAGGCTTCAGCAACTTCTCTTTCTTTTTGGTTAAGAAGTATAATCCGCTTAGCTTATGAGACTGCTGGCCAGCAGCCTCCTGAAAGAATTACAGCTCATTCCACTAGAGCGGTGGCTTCCACATGGGCTTTTAAAAATGAGGCTTCTGTTGAACAGATTTGTAAGGCGGCGACTTGGTCTTCGCTTCATACTTTTTCTAAATTCTACAAATTTGATACTTTTGCTTCTTCGGAAGCTATTTTTGGGAGAAAGGTCTTACAGGCAGTGGTGCCTTCCGTTTAAGCGCCTGCCTTGTCCCTCCCTTCATCCGTGTCCTATAGCTTTGGTATTGGTATCCCACAAGTAATGGATGAATCAGTGGACTGGATACACCTTACAAGAGAAAACAAAATTTATGCTTACCTGATAAATTTATTTCTCTTGTGATGTATCCAATCCACGGCCCGCCCTGTCATTTTAAGGCAGGTGTTTTTTATTTTTAAACTACAGTCACCACTGCACCCTATAGTTTCTCCTTTCTCTTGCTTGTCTTCGGTCGAATGACTGGGAGTGGCAGTTAGGGGAGGAGCTATATAGACAGCTCTGCTGTGGGTGATCCTCTTGCAGCTTCCTGTTGGGAAGGAAAATATCCCACAAGTAATGGATGAATCCGTGGACTGGATACACCACAAGAGAAATAAATTTATCAGGTAAGCATAAATTTTGTTTTCTGGCTGCCTCTTCCTGTTAGTCAGAAGAAGTCTCGTTACCTGTTTTTTACTGCACATCTAGTTAAAAGTAGCGCTTGGTAATAGTGTCAGCTGCGCATCTCTGGAGCAGATGCGTGTCAATTAGAGACTGCAGTGTTCTGGTGCTGGGAAACGGATCTTGTCTGTGCAGTGAGGATCGTTTTTCTTCAGATAAGTAGGCACCTAAGCAAGGTACTGCTGAGGTGTGGAGTGATCTGTAGGGTATTTTTCCTTGTAATTACTTACTCTATTAAAAAAAAAAAAAAAGTTACTGTTTAACATTTAAAGAAACAGTACCGTTTTTGTTCAAACTCTAAAATTGTTAAAAAAATGTTGTTGTTTTTTGTGACCAATTGTGAGTTAAGATGGACCAAGAGTCTTTGCAAGCTGTAACTTGTTTTTTACGTCTTGATGCCAATGTGGAACCACCAATCCCTTCTGTCCATCATGTATTGAGAGGACTTTAAGTTATAGGGATAGACTTTTTGTTGAACCATAATTTTCTAAGGAAGATGCTGTTCAAGAGTCTAATGCCAATGCTGAGTTTATGCCGCAGCTTTCTCCTCAAGCGCCCCAAATTTTGCCGCCCTCACATGCAGTGCCCTGCGCTTCCTCTATAACTCCTACTGGGGTTACTTTGCAAGACATAGTTTCCTTATGTCTTCTGCAGTTTCAAATGCGTTGTCTGCCTTTCCAATGTTGCAGGGAAAGCGCAAGAGGAAAACCAGATTTTCAGTAGATGAGGTTTCTGACGCAGCTCTTGCCATTACGGATGCTCCCTCCCATAAGCCTGAGGAGGAGGATACCATGGAAGCATCTGAAGGTGAAATTTCAGATTCTGACAGTGTAATCCCTCTTACTGATACTGAAGTGGTATCTTTCAGATTTAAGCTGGAACACCTCCGTTTAATACTCAAGGTGGCTTATTAATCCTAAGAAATCCAGTAAGCTTAACAAATATTTCGAGGTTCCTTCCTCGGTAGATGTTTCTCTGGTACCAGACCGAGCTTCTGAGATCATTACTAAGGAGTGGGAGAGACCGGGTACCCCTTTTCTTTTTAAAGACACGATGAGTCCACGGATTTCATCCTTCCTTGTGGAATTACGCCTCCTGGTCAGCAGGAGGAGGCAAAGAGCACCACAGCAGAGCTGTATATATAGCTCCTCCCTTCCCTCCCACTCCAGTCATTCTCTTTGCCTATGTTAGTGATAGGAAGAGGTAAAGTGAGGTGTTAGATTAGATTCTTCAATCAAGAGTTTTTTATTTTATAAGTAGTGCCAGAGAGTGCTGCCTTATCCAGGGTGTAGCCGTAGTCCATGTCAGTCTCTGGAGTAGAGCTATTGGTGGCTTTAGAGCAATGGGAACTGGTGGGACATAATTCTCACTGCGCCTCCCATACTGTGATGCTGCCCTCTCTTTGTGATGGCCTAAGCAAGAACTAACTCAGGCCCTATCTTTGTCCACAGGGCTATAGGAGGAAAGAAACCCCCTGAACCTGTTGAAACTGTCAGGTAAGTGCAGTTTTTGATTATTCTGGGACATATTTAACTCAGAAGGAACTCTACACTTAAATATACTTATATATATTTTTCTGGGGAACATGGGCCCTTTAAGTAGAGGAGCTCCCTTGCCAGACAGCATTACCAGACAGCATCTGTTATGGGCCACGCTTGGGGCTTAATGGAGACGCTTGGGGCTATTTGTAATGGAGACATGGTTTCCTTAAACAGAGGAATACCACATTCAAGGGCTCCGTTTGGGGTTATCTTGGGAACTTTTATTAGAGGCCTTCCCTATCAGGCATGTTTGACAGACACTGGTATTTGCTATATAGCAACGCTATACAGGCACGTAATTTTCCAAGTTTATTACTTGGCCGGGAAGCGGCATTAGGTTTGGACGCCCACGAAGGGCGGGGCTAATTTGCGCGCGCTTCAGTCGGAATAGAGAAGCCGCGCAGTTGTTTTTCTGCTCCTGAGCTTCCGACATCAGATTGTCAGTTGGAGGTTACGCTAGAACCGCATGGTTGTATAAAGCAAGCGGTTGTTAGCGTTTCTGATACACAATCATATTCTGGCATGGAAAGGGTTGTCTAAAATCCGGGTGGCAGGTAGGCGCCTCAGCGGAGCTGTTGAGGCACAGAGGTGTTAGTAAAAAAAATTTCTTCATATAAGTCAAAGTCATTGTTACTGTATTTATATATATTTTTAAAACACAATTTAAACAATACAACTTAAGCATAGTACCCGGTTCTTTTTCAAACTTTACTCAAAGGCCAGCTTTCTTTTTTATTAGTTCCTACTCACTTTTGTTTTTTTCTAAACTGTAAGAGATTAGTGGATTACAATTTTTAGGAACTAATTCATGTTAAAGGGACAGTATATATATATATATAATTATACTGTTTTTCCTTTTCAGTATTATGGATTTAGAAGATATCCAGAATGTTACTTGTGCCATGTGTCTGAATGCCAATGTGGAACCTCCTGTTCCTTTCTGTCCCTCATGCATTGAGAGGGCTTTAAGCTATAGAGAAAATATTTTTTCTGATAAAAAAAATTGTCTAATGCGGATGCTTCTCAGGAGTCTAATGATGAGATGCAGAGTATGCCACAGCTTTCTCCCCACGCATCACAGCCCTTAATGTCCACTCAAGCAGTACCCTGTACTTACCCACAAGTTTCTGCTGCAGTCACATTAAAGGACATAGCTGCTGTTATGTCTTCTACACTTTCTGATGCGTTAGCTGCCTTTCCTATTCTTCAAGGCAAACGTAAAAGGAAGGACAACTATGTGGTCAATGAAGTTACTGATGCTATGATGCCAATCTCAGATGTACCCTCCCAGAGCTCTGAGTTGGAGGGTATAGAGGTTTTATCAGAAGGAGAAATTTCTGATTCAGGAAGTTCCTTACCGCTGACTGATTCTGAGGTGGTTTCTTTCAGGTTTAAACTAGAACACCTCCGCCTGTTGCTCAGGGAGGTTTTAGTGACTCTGGACGACTGCGACTCCATAGTGGTCCCGCCTGACAAGTTGAGTAAGTTGGACAGATACTTAGAAGTTCCTTCTTCCTCTGATGTTTTTCCAGTTCCTAAGTGAACTTCAGAGATTATTTCTAAGGAATGGGAGAGACCCGGTATTCCCTTTTCTCCTCCCATTTTCAAGAAGATGTTCCCTATAGCTGACACTGTCAGGGAATCTTGGCAGTCGGTACCCAAGGTGGAGGGAGATATTTCCACTTTGGCTAAACGGACTACTATCCCTATTGAGGATAGTTGTGCCTTTAAAGATCCTATGGATACGAAGTTGGAGGGTCTGCTTAAAAAGATCTATGTTCACCAGGGTTTGCTATTGCAACCGGCTGCTTGTATTGTCACGGTTACTAGTGCGGCAGCTTATTGGTTCGATGCTCTTTCGGAGTCTCTTAAGACTGAGACTTCCTTGGAAGAAATTCAGGATCGAATTAAGGCTCTTAAATGAGCTAATTCATTTATTACTGATGCTTCGCTACAGATTACTAAATTAGCTGCTAAGACTTCAGGTTTTTCTATCCTTGCCCGCAGGGCCTTATGGTTGAAACCTTGATCTGCGGACGTGTCATCTAAGTCTAAGCTTCTAGCTATTCTTTACAAGGGGAAGACACTGTTTGGACCTGGCTTGAAGGAAATTATCTCTGACATCACGGGAGGCAAGTGTCATCTCCTCCCTCAGGATAAGAGATCCAAGCAGAAAGGTCGACAAAGTAATTTTCGTTCCTTTCGAAATTTCAAGGGAAACTCTTTCTCATCTTCCTCTAAACAGGAAGGAAACTATCCGCAATCCAAGACTACCTGGAGACCCACCCAGTCGTGGAACAAGAATAAACAATCCAAGAAACCTGCTGCTTCCAAGTCAGCATGAAGGGTTTGCCCCCGATCCGGGACCGGATCTGGTAGGGGGCAGACTTTCATTCTTCACTCAGGATTGGGTGCGAGATGTTCCGGATCCCTGGGCTATAGAAATAGTGTCTCAAGGATACAAACTGGAGTTCAGGAATTCTTCCCCACGAGGAAGATTTCTTCTTTCAAGATTATCTTCACACCCAGATAAAAAGAGAGTGGTTCTTACATTGTGTAAGAGACCTCTTTTCCATGGGAGTAATTTTTCCCGTTCCCATACAGGAACAGGGACAGGGATTTTATTCAAACCTGTTTGTAGCCCCCAAAAAGGAGGGAACTTTCAGACTTATCTTAGACCTCAAGAGTCTAAACAAGTTTCTCAGTGTTCCATCTTTCAAGATGGAAACTATTCGTACCATTCTTCCATTGATCCAGGAGGGTCAATTTATGACAACAGTGGTTCTAAAGGATGCATATCTTCATGTGTCTATCCACAGAGATCATCTCAAGTTCCTGAGGTTTGCTTTTCTGGACAAACATTTTCAGTTCGTGGCTCTCCCTTTTGGTCTGGCCACGGCACCCAGAATTTTCACAAAGGTTCTGGGCTCTCTACTGGCGGTTCTAAGACCGCGGGACATTGCGGTGGCGCCTTATCTGGACGATATTCTAATCCAGGCATCATCTTTTCACCTAACAAGGTCCCATACAGACATTGTACTATCCCCTTCCTGAGAACCCACGGGTGGAAGGTAAATCTGGAAAAGAGTTTGTTAATTCCAGAGACAAGGGTACCCTTCCTCTGTGTCCATGAGAATTTTTCTGACAGAGGTCAGAAAGTCAAAGATTCTGAATACATGTCGAGCCCTTCAGTCCACTCCTCGACCATCAGTGGCTCAGTCCATGGAGGTAATCAGATTGATGGTGGCGGCAATGGACATCATACCATTTGCTCGGTTTCATCTCAGGCCTCTACAGCTAAGCATGCTCAGGCAGTGGAATGGAGATTATACAGATTTGTCTCCTCGAATAACCCTAGATCAGGAGACGAGGGACTCTCTTCAATGGTGGTTGTCTCTGGATCATCTGTCCCAGGGGACATGCTTTTGCAGACCTTCATGGGTGATTGTGACAACGGACGCCAGCCTTTTGAGATGGGGAGCAGTCTGGGGCTCTTTAAAGGCTCAGGGAGTATGGACTCAGGCAGAGTCTCGCCTTCCCATCAACATTCTAGAGCTGAGGGCGATTTTCAAGGCGCTTCGGGCTTGGCCTCAGTTTCGGCCCAATTCCTCAGATTCCAGTCGGACAACATAACGATGGTGGCTTACATCAATCATCAGGGAGGAACAAGGAGTTCCTTAGCGATGATCGAAGTAGCAAAAATAATCCAGTGGACGGAGACCCATTCTTGCCATCTGTCAGCGATCCACATTCCAGGGGTGGACAACTGGGAGGCGGATTTCCTGAGCAGGCAGATCTTTCATCCGGGAGAGTGGGAACTCCATCCGGAAATATTCTCCAACCTGGTTCTCAGATGGAGTCGGTCGGAGTTGGACCTCATGGCATCTCGCCAGAATGCCAAGCTTCCGAGATACGGGTCCAGGTCCAGGGATCCTCAGGCCGAGCTGATAGATGCCTTGGCAGTTCCTTGGTCTTTCAGCCTAGCATATCTCTTCCCCCCGTTTGCGCTCCTTCCTCGAGTTATTGCTCGAATCAGACAGGAGAGGGCATCAGTGATTCTCATTGCTCCTGCGTGGCCTCGCAGGATTTGGTATGCCGATCTGGTGGACATGTCATCTCTGCCACCTTGGAAGCTTCCATAGAGGAAGGACCTTCTCATTCAGTGTCCCTTCCGTCACCCGAATCTAGTTTCTCTGCAGCTGACTGCTTGGAGATTGAACGCTTAATCTTATCCAAGCGAGGGTTCTCTGATTCGGTCATAGATACTTTAATTCAGGCATGTAAGCCAGTAACTAGGAAAATTTACCATAAGATATGGCGCAAATATCTATATTGGTGTGAATCCAAGGGCTACTCATGGAGTAGGGTTAGGATTCCTAGGATTTTGTCTTTTCTCCAAGAAGGATTGGAGAAGGGGTTATCAGCGAGTTCCCTAAAGGGTCAGATCTCTGCTTTATCTGTTTTGTTGCACAAGCGTCTGGCTGATGTACTGGATATTCAATCTTTTTGTCAGGCCTTGATTAGAATCAGGCATGTGTTTAAACCAATTGCTCCTCCATGGAGTTTGAATTTAGTTCTTAAAGTTCTTCAAGGGGTTCCGTTTGAACCTGTGCATTCCATAGATATTAAGTTATTATCTTGGAAAGTTTTGTTTCTTGTTGCCATTTCTTCTGCTTGGAGAGTGTCTGAGCTTTCAGCATTACAATATAATTCTCCTTACCTTATTTTTTCATTCGGATAAGGTGGTTTTACGTACTAAACTTGGTTTTCTTCCTAAAGTTGTTTCAGACAAGATTAATCAGGAGATTGTTGTTCCTTCCTTGTGTCCTAATCCTTCTTCTCAGAAGGAACGACTGCTACACAATTTGGATATAGTCCGTGCTTTAAAATTTTACTTACAAGCGACTAAGGACTTTCGTCAGTCCTCTCTATTTGTCATTTTTTCGGGGAAACGTAAGGGTCAGAAAGCTACGGCTACCTCTCTTTCTTTTTGGCTGAAGAGTATCATCCGTTTTGCATATGAGACTGCTGGACAGCTGCCTCCTGATAAAATTACGGCTCATTCCACTAGGGCTGTTGCTTCCTCATTGGCATTCAAAAATGATGCTTCTGTTGAACAGATTTGCAAGGCTGCAACTTGGTCCTCTCTTCATACTTTTTCTAAATTTTACAAATTTAATACCTTTGCCTCGGCTGAGGCTGTTTTTGGGAGAAAGGTTCTTCAAGCAGTGGTGCCTTCCGTTTAGGTTCCCTGTCTTGTCCCTCCCTTTTCATCCGTGTACTATAGCTTCGGTATCCCACAAGGATGAAATCCGTGGACTCATCGTGTCTTTAAAAAGAAAAGAAAATTTATGCTTACCTGATAAATTTGTTTCTTTTTAGACACGATGAGTCCACGGCCCGCCCTGTTCTATGAGACAGGTTATTATTTTTTGTTAAACTTCAGACACCTCTGCACCTTGGCTTTTCCTTTCTCTTCCTAACTTCAGTCGAATGACTGGAGTGGGAGGGAAGGGAGGAGCTATATATACAGCTCTGCTGTGGTGCTCTTTGCCTCCTCCTGCTGACCAGGAGGCGTAATCCCACAAGTAAGGATGAAGTCCGTGGACTCATCGTGTCTAAAAAGAAACAAATTTATCAGGTAAGCATAAATTTTTTTATTTTTTTTTAAGACACAATGAGTCCACCACGAATCATCTAATTACTAATGGGATATTCACCTCCTGGTCAGCAGGAGGTGGCAAAGAGCACTTCAGCAGAGCTGTTTAATAGCTCCTCCCTTCCCTCCCACTCCAGTCATTCTCTTTGCCTACGTTAGTGCTAGGAAGAGGTAAAGTTAGGTGTTAGAAAAGATTCTTCAATCAAGAGTTTGTTATTTTTAAAGTAGTGCAAGATTGTGCTGCTTTGTACTAGGGTGTAGCCGTAGTCCATATCAGTCTCTTCAGTAGAGCTTTGGTGGCTTTAGAACAATGGGAACTTGTGGGACATAATTCTCACTGTGCCTCCCATATATTGATGCTGCCCTAAATCCAGAATACCTGAGGGATATTTACTCAGGAACTTTTCCTTTTTCACAGGTCCATGGGAGGGAGAGGACCTCTTAAGCCTGGTGAACTGCCTGACTACGGCAGACATATGAGGTAAGTGCCACTTCGTTTTTCTGGGGCTAAATAAACTCAGAGGAAAAGGGAGCACTTTACTCGCACACATATATCAATCAAAGGGCTCATAGAAGTTGCTTGATTGTTGGGACATGCATACTCTCAGTTTCTGAGGGAACTAAGTTATAATAAACAGGCACTGGGGCTAGGAGACATGTGGTTTTACTTAGCGGTGGCTTATTTTACACAAAATGCCGACCAGGAGAGGAGGTTGTGTTTAGTAACCCCCACGATGGGCGGTGCTTCCGATTGCGCACCTTTTCACTGCACTTCCGTGTTTATAGCTACAACGGAGCAGGAAAAATCAGTCTCTGCCTAGTAACGCATGGTTCTTGCTGTTACATGTGTTTCTAGGAGCGGATGGAGCTGCGACATATCCCTGTGGAGTCCGGATCGTTGCCTCACAAGAAGTGAGGTTTTGCAGGTCCTGGAGTCAGGTAGGCACCTCAGAAGGGCTGCTGAGGTGTAGGGGTGTCATTTATTTTTTGGTTTTCACTTTTTAAATACGTTTGTTACTTGTGCAGTAAAAAAGTTGCACTTTTAAATTTAAAGGCACAGTAACGTTTTTGCACTTAAATTTTTTTTGTTACAAATTACATTTTTATTTCAAAGTTGTGTTATTGTGATCAGTATGGACCAAGGGGCTTTGCAAGATATCACTTGCTCCTTGTGTTTTGACGCAAACAAGGAACCACCAATCCCTTTCTGTTCCTCATGTATTGAGAGGACTCTAAGTTATAGAGAAAAGATTTTTTCTGAGCAAAATTTTTCTAAGGCGGATGTTGTCCAGGAGTCTGACGATATGCCGCATCTGTCTCCTCAAGCATCCAAAATTTTGCTGCCCTCACAAGCAGTGCCCTGCGCTTCCACTATAGCTCCCGCTGGAGTTACTCTAAGAGACATCGCTTTTCTCATGTCTTCTACAATTTCTTATGCGTTGTCTGCTTTTCCAATGTTGCAGGGAAAGCGTAAGAGGAAAATCAGATCGGTAAGCTTGGTTTCTGACGCAGTTGTTGCAATTTCAGAGGTCCCCTCCCAGAGGCCTGAGGAGGAGGATACCGTAGTAGCATCTGAAGGCGAAATTTCAGATTCAGAAAGTGTAATTCCCCTTGCTGATACTGAGGTTGTATCTTTCAGGTTTAAGCTAGAACACCTCCATCTGTTACTCAAGGAGGTTTTAGCTACTTTGGACGACAGTGACTCAACGGTAGTTGTTGTTCCTAAGAAGTCCAGTAAACTGAACAAATATTTTGAGGTTCCTTCCTCGTCAGACGTTTTTCCTGTCCCTGACCGAGCTTCTGAGATCATTGCTAAGGAGTGGGAGAGGCCGGGTATACCTTTTTCTCCATCTCCTATATTTAAGAAGATGTTTCCCATAGCTGACTCTATTAAGGAGGCTTGGCAAACAGTTCCCAAGGTGGAGGGGCGTTTCCACTTTAGCTAAAAGAACTATTCCTATAGAGGATAGTTGTGCTTTCAAAGACCCTATGGACAAAAAGTTAGAGGGTTTACTCAAGAAGATGTACGTACACCAGGGCTTACAATGGCAGCCAGCTGTGTGCATTGCTACCGTCACTTGTGCAGCGGCATATTGGTTTGATGCATTGTCCGATGCCATCAGGACAGAAACTTTGTTGGATTAGATCCAAGATAGAATAAAAGCTCTTAAACTAGCTAATTCCTTTATCATGGACGCTTCCCTTCAAGTTATTAAACTGTGAGCAAAGTTTTCGGGTTTCTCTATCCTAGCCCGCAGAGCTTATGGTTAAAACCTTGGTCTGCGGATGTGTCCTCTAAATCTAAGGTTCTAGCTATTCCTTACAAGGGGAGACCTTGTTTGGACCTGGCTTGTCGGAGATTATCTGTGATATCACGGGGGGTAAGGGTCATCTCCCCCAGGATAAGAGAAACAAACAAAAGGGGCAACAGAGCAATTTTCGTTCCTTTCGAAATTTCAAAGGAAATTCTTCCTCTACTGCCTCCAAACAGGAACAGGCTAAGCTTGCATAGAGATCCAATCAATCCTGGAATAAGGGAAAACAATCCAAAAAGCCTACTGTTGAATCTAAAACAGCATGAAGGGCATGCCCCCAATCCAGGACCGGATCTTGTAGGGGGCAGACTTTCCTTTTTCACTC
Organism: Bombina bombina; assembly: GCF_027579735.1. Lineage (NCBI taxonomy): Eukaryota > Metazoa > Chordata > Amphibia > Anura > Bombinatoridae > Bombina > Bombina bombina. The sequence goes on from NW_026511783.1 coordinate 251,100, forward strand.
AGGCTTGGGTTCGAGACGTTCAGGATCCCTGGGCAATAGAAATTGTGTCCCAGGGATACAGGTTAGAGTTCAAAAGTCTTCCCCCCCAGAGGCAGGTTTCTGCTTTCAAGATTTTCTGCAGACCAGACAAAGAGAGAGGCATTCTTACACTGCGTAAGAGACCTTTCCAATCTAGGAGTGATTGTTCCGGTTCCAGCACAGGAACAGTGTCTGGGATTCTATTCCATTCTGTTCGTGGTTCCCAAAAAAGAGGGAACTTTCAGGCCGATTTTAGATCTCAAAAGTCTAAACAAATTTCTCAGAGTACCGTCCTTCAAGATGGAAACTATTTGTTCCATTTTTCCTTTGATCCAAGAGAGTCAATTTATGACAACTGTGGATTTAAAGGATGCGTACCTGCATGTTCCCATTCACAGGGAGCATCACAAGTTCCTAAGGTTTGCCTTTCTGGACAAACACTTCCAGTTCGTGGCTCTTTACTTTCGGTCTTGCCACAGCTTCCAGAATTTTCACAACGGTTCTGGGATCCCTGTTGGCAGTGCTTCGGTTAAAGGGCATTACAGTGACACTTTATCTGGACAACATCCTCGTCCAGGCGCCATCATTAGAACAAGCAAGATGCCATACGGACATGGTGTTATCCTTCCTGCAATCTCACGGGTGGAAGGTAAATTTGGAAAAGAGTTCCTTGGTCCCAAATACAAGGGTAACATTCTTGGGAACTATAATAGCTTCCCTATCAATGAAGATTTTTCTGACAGAAGTCAGGAAATCAAAGATTATCGATACTTGTCGAGTCCTTCAGTCCACTCCTCGACCATCAGTGGCTCAGTGAATGGAGGTAATCGGGCTGATGGTGGCGGCAATGGACATCATCCCGTTTGCTCGGTTCCACCTCAGACCTCTGCAGTTAAGCATGCTCAGGCAATGGGACGGAGATTATGCGGATTTGTCTCCTCGAATACTACTGGAGCAGGAGATAAGGGATTCTCTTCAATGGTAGTTGTCTCTGGATCATCTCTCCCAGGGAACCTGCTTTCGCAGACCATCTTGGGTGATTGTGACAACAGACGCCAGCCTTCTAGGGTGGGGAGCAGTCAGGGGCTCCCTAAAGGTTCAGGGAATTTGGATTCAGTCAGAGTTTGTTCTTCCTATAAACATTCTGGAGCTGAGAGTGATCTTCAATACTCTTCTGACCTGGCCCCAGTTAGCCTCGGTCCAGTTTATCAGGTTCCAGTCGGACAACATAACATCTGTGGCTTACATCAATCATCAGGGAGGAACAAGGAGTTCCTTAGTGATGACAGAAGTAACCAAAATAATTCAGTGGGTGGAGGCCCATTCTTGCTGCCTGTCGGTGATACACATCCCAGGGGTGGACAACTGGCAGGCGGACTTCCTGAGCAGGCAAACCTTTCATCCGGGGGAGTGGGAACTCCATCCGGAAGTGTTCTGCCTGATTCTCAGCTGGGGTCAGCCGGAATTAGATCTCATGGCATCTCGTCAGAATGCCAAGCTTCCAAGATACGGGTCGAGGTCCAGGGACCCCCAGGCGGAACTGATAGATGCTCTGGCGGTTCCTTGGACCTTCAGTCTAGCATACCTATTCCCTCCGTTTGCTCTTCTTCCTCGGGTCATTGCTCGGATCAAGCAGGAAAGGGCATCGGTGATCCACATTGCACCGGCTTGGCAGATCTGGTGGACATGTCATCTCTTCCACCTTGGAGACTTCCGTTGAGGAAGGACCTTCTAATTCAAGGACCCTTGCTACATCCAAATCTAGTTTCTCTGAAGCTAACTGGAGATTGAATGCTTAATTTTATCCAAGTGGGGCTTTTCTGACTCGGTCATAGAGACCATGATTCAGGCTCGTAAACCTGTAACTAGAAGGATTTACCATAAGATATGGCGTAAATATCTCTATTGGTGCAAATCCAAGGGCTTCTCATGAAGTAGAGTTAGGATTCCTAGAATTTTGTCTTTTCTCCAAGAGGGTTTGGAGAAGGGTTTATCGACAAGTTCCCTAAAGGGTCAAATCTCTGCTTTATCTATTTTGTTACACAAACGTCTGGTAGATGTCCCAGATGTTCAATCATTTTGCCAGGCCTTGGTCAGGATCAGGCCTGTGTTCAAACCAGTTACTCCTCCATGGAGTCTTAATTTAGTTCTCAAAGTTCTTCAAAGGGCTCCATTTGAGCCTATGGATTCCTTAGATATTAAGTTGTTATCTTGGAAAGTTTTATTTCTTGTTGCTATTTCTTCTGCTTGTAGAGTGTCAGAGCTCTCGGCATTGCAGTATGGGTCTCCTTACCTTATTTTCCATTCAGATAAGGTAGTTTTACATACTACATTAGGATTCTTCCTAAGGTTGTTTCTGATCTGAGCATTAATCAGGAGATTGTTGTTCCTTCCTTGTGTCCTAATCCTTCTTCTCAGAAGGAACGTCTCCTACACAATTTGGATGTGGTCCGTGCTTTAAAGTTTTACCTACAGGCGACTAAGGACTTTTGTCAGTCTTCTTCTTTGTTTGTGGTTGTTTCAGGAAAACGTAAGGGACAGAAAGCTACAGCTACTTCTCTTTCTTTTTGGCTGAGGAGTATCATAAGGTTTGCATATGAGACTGCTGGACAGCAGCCGCCAGAGAGAATTACGGCTCATTCCACGAGGGCTGTTGCTTCCTCGTGGGTGTTCAAAAAATAGGCTTCTGTGGAACAGATTTGCAATGCTGCAACTTGGTCCTCTCTTCACACTTTTTCAAAGTTCTACAAATTTGACACTTTTGCCTTGGCTGAGGCTGCTTTTGGGAGAAAGGTTCTTCAAGCAGTGGTGCCTTCCGTTTAGGTTACCTGTCTTGTCCTCCCCGTATCATCTGTGTACTCTAGCTTGGGTATTGAATCCCATTAGTAATTAGATGATACGTGGACTCATCGTGTCTTAAAAAAGAAAAGAAAATTTATGCTTACCTGATAAATTTATTTCTTTTTTGACACGATGAGTCCACGGCCCGCCCTGTGTTTTTAGACAGGTTGTGGGTTATTGTATACTTCAGACACCTCTGCACCTTGACTTTTCCTTTCTCTTCCTAACTTCGGTCGAATGACTGGAGTGGGATGGAAGGGACGAGCTATTTAACAGCTCTGCTGTGGTGCTCTTTGCCTCCTCCTGCTGACTAGGAGGTGAATATCCCATTAGTAATTAGATGATCCGTGGACTCATTGTGTCAAAAAAGAAATACATTTATCAGGTAAGCATAAATTTTCTTTTCTCCATCTCCTATATTTAAATAGATGTTTTCCATAGCCGACTCTGTTAAGGAGGCTTGGCAAACAGTTCCCAAGGTGGAAGGAGCGGTTTCCACCTTAGTCAAGAGAACTACTATACCTATAGAGGATAGTTGTGCTTTCAAAGACCCTATGGGCAAAAATCTAGAAGGGTTACTCAAGAAGATGTATGTACACCAGGGCTTACAATGGCAGCCAGCTGTGTACATTGCTACCGTCACTAGTGCGGCAGCATATTGGTTCGATGCATTGTCTGATGCTATCAGGACAGAAACTTCTCTGGATGAAATCCAGGGTAGGATAAAAGCTCTTAAATTAGCTAATTCCTTTATTACGGATGCTTCCCTTCAAGTTATCAAACTGGGAGCAAAGATTTCAGTTTTCTCTATTCTAGCTTGCAGAGCCTTATGGTTAACACCTTGGTCTGCGGATGTGTCCTCTAAGTCTAAGCTTTTAGCAATTCCTTACAAGGGGAAGACCTTGTTTGGACCTGGCTTGACTGAAATTATCTCTGATATCACAGGAGGTAAAGGTCATCTTCTCCCTCAGGATAAGAGAAACAAACAAAAAGGATGACAGAATAATTTTCGTTCCTTTCGAAATTTCAAGGGAAATTCTTCCTCTTCCGCCTCCAAGCAGGAACAGTCTAAACCTTCATGGAGACCCAATCAGTCTTGGAATAAAGGAAAACAATCCAAGAAGCCTGCTATTGAATCAAAGACAGCATGAAGGGTCTGCCCCCGATCCGGGACTGGATCTTGTAGGGGGCAGACTTTCCTTCTTCGTTCAGGTTTGGGTTCGAGATGTTCAGGATCCCTGGGCAATAGAAATAGTGTCCCAGGGATACAAACTAGAGTTCAAAAGTTTTCCTCCCAGAGGCAGGTTTCTGCTGTCAAGATTATCTGCAGACCAGACAAAAAGATAGGCGTTCTTACATTGAGTAAGAGACCTCTCCGACCTGGAAGTGATAGTTCCTGTTCCGATACAGGAACAGAGTCTGGGATTTTATTCCAATCTGTTCATGGTTCCCAAAAAAGAGGGAACCTTCAGACCTATTTTAGATCTCAAAAGTCTAAACAAATTTCTTAGAGTACAGTCCTTCAAGATGGAAACTATTCGTTCCATTCTCCCTTTGATCCAAGAGGGTCAATTTATGACAGTGGATTTAAAGGACGCGTACCTGCATGTTCCCATTCACAGGGATCATCGCAAGTTACTAAGGTTTGCCTTTCTAGACAAACACTTCAAATTCGTAGCTCTTCCCTTCGGTCTTGCCACAGCTCCCAGAATTTTCACAAAGTTTCTGGGATCGCTGTTGACGGTTCTTCGGTTATGGGGCGTTGCAGTGGCGCCCTATCTGGACGACATCCTAGTCCAAGCGCCATCCTTCCAACAAGCAAGGTCCCACACGGACATGGTGTTATCTTTACTGCGATCTAACGGGTGGAAGGTAAATTTGGAAAAGAATTCCTTAGCCCAAATTCAAGGGTTACTTTCTTGGGAACCATAATAGATTCCCTATCAATGAAGATTTTTCTGACAGAAGTCAGGAAATCAAAGATTTTTGATACTTGTCTAGCCCTTCAGTCCACTCCTTGGCCATCAGTGGCTCAGTGCATGGAGGTAATCGGGCTGATGGTAGCGGCTATGGACATCATCCCATTTGCTCGTTTCCATCTCAGACTTCTGCAGTTAAACATGCTCATGCAATGGAACGGAAATTATGCCGATTTGTTTTCTCAAATACTTCTGGAGCGGGAGACAAGGGATTCTCTTTAATGGTGGTTGTCTCGGGATCATATTTCCCAGGGAACCTGTTTCGCAGACCATCTTGGGTGATTGTGACAACAGACGCCAGCCTTCTAGGCTGGGGAGCAGTCTGGGGCTCCCTAAAGGCTCAGGGAGTTTGGACTCAGTCACAGTCCGCTCTTCCTATAAACATTCTGTAATTGAGAGCGATCTTCAATGCGCTTCTGGCCTGGCCTGTTAGCTTCGGTCCAGTTTATCAGGTTCCAGTCGGACAACATAACTTTAGTGGCTTACATCAATCATCAGGGAGGAACGAGGAGTTCCTTAGCGATGACAGAGGTAACCAAAATAATCCAGTGGACAGAAACCCACTCTTGATATCTGTCGGCGATCCAAATCCCACGGGTGGACAACTGTAAGGCGGATTTCCTGAGCAGGCAGACCTTTCATCCGGGGGAGTGGGAACTCCATCCGGAAGTGTTTTCCAGCCTGATTCTCAAATGGGGTCAGCCTGAATTGGATCTCATGGCATCTCGGCAGAATGCCAAGCTTCCGAGGTACGGATCAAGGTCCCGGGACCCTCAGGCGGTACTGATAGACGCCCTGGCGGTACCTTGGACCTTCAGTCTAGCATACCTATTTCCTCTGTTTGCTCTTCTTCCTCGAGTCATTGCTCGAATCAAGCAGGAGAGGGCATTGGCGATCCTCATTGCACCGGCTTGGCCTCGCAGGATTTAGTATGCAGATCTGGTAGACATGTCATCTCTGCCACCTTGAAGACTTCCGTTGAGGAAGGACCTTCTAATTCAAGGGCCCTTCCTTCACCCAAATCTAGTTTCTCTGAAGCTGACAGCTTGGAGATTGAGCGCTTAATTTTATCCAAGCGGGGCTTTTCTGACTCGGTCATAGAGACCATGATTCAGGCTCGTAAGTCTGTAACTAGAAAGATTTACCATAAGATATGGCGTAAATATCTCTATTGGTGTGAATCCAAGGGCTACTCATGGAGTAGAGTCAGGATTCCTAGAATTTTGTCCTTTCTCCAAGAGGGTTTGGAGAAAGGATTATCGACAAGTTCCCTTAAAGGTCAAATCTCTGCCTTATCTATTTTGTTACACAAACGTCTGGCAGATGTTCCAGATGTACAATCATTTTGTCAGGCCTTAGTCAGGATCAGGCCTGTGTTCAAACCAGTTACTCCTCCATGGAGTCTGAATTTAGTTCTTAAGGTTCTTCAAGGGGCTCCGTTTGAGCCTATGCATTCCTTAGATATTAAATTGTTATCTTGGAAAGTTTTATTTCTTGTTGCTATTTCTTCTGCTCGCAGAGTGTTAGAGCTCTCGGCATTGCAGTATGAGTCTCCTTACCTTATTTTTCATTCTGATAAGGTAGTTTTACGCACTAATTTAGGATTTCTTCCTAAAAGTAGTTTCTGATCGGAACATTAATCAAGAGATTTTTGTTCCTTCCTTGTGTCCTAATCCTACCTCTCAGAAGGAACGGCTTCTGCACAATTTGGACGTGGTTCGTGCTTTAAAGTTTTACCTGCAGGCGACTAAGGATTTTTGTCAGTCTTCTGCTTTGTTTGTGGTTTTCTCAGGAAAACGTAAGGGACAGAAAGCTATGGCTACTTCTCTTTCATTTTGGCTGAAGAGTATCATACGTTTTGCATATGAGACTGCTGGACAGCAGCCTCCAGAGAGAGTTACAGCTCATTCCACAAGGGCTGTTGCTTCCTCATGGGCATTCAAGAATGAAGCTTCTGTGGAACAGATTTACAAGGCTGCAACTTGGTCCTCTCTTCACATTTTTTCAAAATTCTACAAATTTGACACTTTTGCCTCAGCTGAGGCCGCTTTTGGGAGAAAGGTTCTTCAAGCAGTGGTGCCTTCCGTTTAGGTTCCCTGTCTTGTCCCTCCCGTATCATCTGTGTACTCTAGCTTGGGTATTGATTCCCAATTAAGATGATCCGTGCACTCATCGTGTCATTAAAAAGAAAATTAATGCTTACCTGATAAATGTATTTCTTTTTTGACAGGATGAGTCCACGGCCCGCCCTGTGTTTTTGTGAAGACAGGTTGTTGATTATTATAAACTTCAGACACCTCTGCACCTTGTTACTTCCTTTCTCTCCTTTACTTCAGTCGAATGACTGGGTTGGGAAGGAAGGGAAGTGATATTTAACAGCTTTGCTGTGGTGCTCTTTGCCGCCTCCTGCTGACCAGGAGGTGAATATCCCAATAGTAATTAAGATGATCCGTGGACTCATTGTGTCAAAAAAGAAATACATTTATCAGGTAAGCATAAATTTTCTTTTTTTCTCTCTTCCAATTTTCTTTATTGAGAAGATGCAGATTGACATAAAATCAAACAAATGATGTTATAATGTTAGGGGAAAAAAGAGTGTGAGTTTCCTTTTCCCCCCAATTTCCTTCTCTTATAAAAAAAAAAAACAAAAGAAGAGGGGTATGCCTAGGCGGCGGCCATAGCAGGTCGCAATATCTGAGGCTCTAGAGGAGAATCCAGTAATCCGCCGATAATTCTTGGAAATATTCAGCATCTCATACCCCTAACAGTACTATTGGATGGCTTAATACAAGCTAATCAGCCAGATATATTTGTTGCTGAGTTTATGATCTCCTAGCCCAGATCTGGGCCGATGGTACTTTAGGCAGCGGCCTACCACGAGTGCCATCTCCTCCCCGGTAATAATAATAATATGGAGGACTTCACCACAGCATAACAATCCCTTCTAGCTGGTATAGAGCAGAAAATTAATCACGACTTTGATGACCTTATATCGCTGGTGCAGAAGGGAGACCAGGAGGGCCTTTCAGAGAGAGAGAGGAAGGATTAGACCTTAGCACATCTACTAACTCTCAGATAACAGAGGGTACACCTGAGCGAGAGCATTCGTTGGTGGAGACTCTGCATGCCGATAAGCAACAAGCTATAGAATTGGAGACAGAAAGGGACCAAATCCCGGAGAGAGACATACCCCTGGCGGTTTTCTGGAGAAGTGCGACCAGCCCTCCGCAGAATAGCCGAAGTTTCTCCCTTCAACTTATGACAGACTTCAATTTACCCGCCGCTAACTTGCGACACATAGAAGATTCAGAGCGGGGTAGAAAATACCTCACCTTGGTCTCTCCGTTTGTATTCGGGACTGTGATGACGTCTTAGAGATTGAGCTTGCTAGATTCCCCGGTGATCCTTTCTACCTTTAATGGTCCACTTCCAGCAAACTGGACAATTATTTTGATGGAACAGGCAAGCTTACAAGGCTCTTTTACTCTGTGCGGAGTGGGATGAGTAGGGGACTTGGTAGTTCTTCTGTTCATTTTCCCCCAAAGCAACTGAAGAACTATTTACATCTCCTGTTACACTATTAGTTACTCCATAAATTTTGTTAATGTTGAATTTTAATTATATCAATTGTTTATAGAGCACAGACCAATCTTTATGATAACACGTTTGAATTGTCTGATATGGCGTTTGTTTATTTACCAGTTTATTCCATATATGATCTTTGATTGGCTTTATAAGCTTATATCTAGTGGTGATTAACATAATTAAGAATCAGAGAGATTCCCAATATTAATGTTTTAATAATACACCCAGATTATCCCTTGCTACTACTCCCAAATATATTCCTGTTAACTCTATCACTTGTCCTCTGTTTGGATACCACATTTATCATTTATATCTGAGTTGTGTTTCCACTAAGATATATTTATCAAAATCGTGATCTTGTTTTCTCCAACATAGGTGTGTCCGGTCCACGGCGTCATCCTTACTTGTGGGATATTCTCCTCCCCAACAGGAAATGGCAAAGAGCCCAGCAAAGCTGGCCATATAGTCCCTCCTAGGCTCCGCCTACCCCAGTCATTCTCTTTGCCGTTGCACAGGCAACATCTCCACGGAGATGGCTTAGAGTTTTTTGGTGTTTAAATGTAGTTTTTGTTCTTCAATCAAGAGTTTGTTATTTTAAAATAGTGCTGGTATGTACTATTTACTCTGGAACAGAAAAGAGATGAAGATTTCTGTTTGTAAGAGGAAGATGATTTTAGCAACCGTTACTAAAATCGATGGCTGTTTCCACACAGGACTGTTGAGATGAAGTAACTTCAGTTGGGGGAAACAGTGGGCAGACTTTGCTGCTTGAGGTATGACACATTTCTAACAAGACTTGGTAATGCTGGAAGCTGTCATTTTCCCTATGGGAACCGGTAAGCCATTTTCTTAGTTTAAGTAAAAGAATAAAGGGCTTCATTAGGGCTTAAAAAACTGGTAGACATTTTTCTGGGCTAAAACGATTACTTTACTAAGTATATTTGGCAGATTATTACTTTTAATAGTTGTTAAATCTTGGGGATTGTTTTAATAAAAACGGCAGGCACTGTATTGGACACCTTTTTCACTGGGGGCCTTTTCTAGTCATAGGCAGAGCCTCATTTTCGCGCCACTAATGCGCAGTTGTTTTTGGAAAGCAAGGCATGCAGATGCATGTGTGAGGAGCTAAGAATCACTGAAAAAGCTTATTGAAGGCATCATTTGGTATCGTATTCCCCTCTGGGCTTGGTTGGGTCTCAGCAAAGCAGATACCTGGGACTGTATAGGGGTTAAATGTAAAAACGGCTCCGGTTCCGTTATGTTAAGGGTTAAAGCTTTCAAATTTGGTGTGCAATACTTTTAAGGCTTTAAGTTACTGTGGTAAAATTTTGGTGAATTTTGAACAATTCCTTCATACTTTTTCACATATTCAGTAATAAAGTGTGTTCAGTTTAAAATTTAAAGGGACAGTAACGGTTTTATTGTAAAACGTTTTTTGTGCTTTGTTGACAAGTTTAAGCCTGTTTAACATGTCTGAACCATCAGATAACGATGTTCTATATGTATGAAAGCCAATGTGTCTCCCCTTTTAAATATATGTGATATATTTGTGTCATAATGTCCAAACAAAGTAGGGATAATAATGCCATAGATATGATATTGCCCAAGATGATTCCTCTAATGAGGGGAGTAAGCATGGTACTGCATCATCCCCTTCTGTGTCTACACCAGTTTTGCCCACACAAGAGGCCCCTAGTACATCTAGTGCGCCAATACTTATTACCATGCAACAATTAACGGCTGTAATGGATAACTCTATAGCAAACATTTTATCCAAAATGCCTACTTATCAGAGAAAGCGCGATTGCTCTGTTTTAAACACTGAAGAGCAAGAGGACGCTGATGATATCTGTTCTGACATACCCTCACACCAATCTGAAGGGGCCAGGAGGGAGGTTTTGTCTGAGGGAGAAATTTCAGATTCAGGAAAAATTTCTCAACAAGCAGAACCTGATATTGTAACTTTTAAATTTAAATTAGAACATCTCCACGCACTACTTAAGGAGGTATTATCTACTCTGGATGATTGTGACAATTTGGTCATTCCAGAGAAATTAGGTAAGATGGACAAGTTCCTAGAGGTTCCGGTGCCCCCCGATGTTTTTCCTATACCCAAGCGGGTGGCGGACATAGTAAATAAGGAGTGGGAAAGGCCCGGCATACCTTTTGTCCTCCCCCTATATTTAAGAAATTATTTCCTATAGTCGACCCCAGAAAGGACTTATGGCATACAGTCCCCAAGGTCGAGGGGGCGGTTTCTACTCTAAACAAACGCACTTCTATTCCTATAGAAGATAGTTGTGCTTTCAAGATCCTATGGATTTAAGGTTAGAGGGTTTGCTTAAAAAGATGTTTGTTCAGCAAGGTTACCTTCTACAACCAATTTCATGCATTGTTCCTGTCACTACAGCTGCGTGTTTCTGGTTCGAAGAACTAGAAAAGTCGCTCAATAAAGAATCTTCGTACGAGGAGGTTTTGGACAGAGTTCAAGCTTTTAAATTGGCTAACTCTTTTATTTTAGATGCCGCTTTGCAATTAGCTAGATTAGCGGCGAATAATTCAGGGTTTGCTATCGTGGCGCGCAGAGCGCTTTTGCTTAACATCCCTTTCAAGGGTAAAACACTGTTTGGCCCTGACTTGAAAGAGATTATTTCAGACATCACTGGGGGAAAGGGCCACGCCCTTCCTCTGGATAGGTCTTTTAAGGCTAAAAATAAACCAAATTTTCGTCCCTTTCGCAGAAACGGACCAGCCTCAAATTCTACACCCTCTAAGCAAGAGGGTAATACTTCTCAAACCAAGCCAGCCTGGAGGCCGATGCAAGGCTGGAACAAGGGTAAGCAGGCCAAGTCACCTGCCACTGCTACCAAAACAGCATGAAGTGTTGGCCCCCGATCTGGGACCGGATCTGGTGGGGGGCAGACTTTCTCTCTTTGCTCAGGCTTGGGCAAGAGATGTTCAGGATCCTTGGGCGCTAGAAATAGTTTCTCAAGGTTATCTCCTGGAATTCAGGGAACTACCCCCAAGGGGAAGGTTCCACGGGTCTCAATTATCTTCGAACAGGCATTCTTACACTGTGTAGAAGACCTGTTAAGCATGGGAGTGATTCATCCTGTTCCATTAGGAGAACAAGGGATGGGTTTTTACTCCAACCTGTTCATAATTCCCAAAAAAGAGGGAACATTCAGACCAATTTTAGATCTCAAGATACTAAACAAGTTTCTAAGGGTTTCATCGTTCAAAATGGAAACCATTCGAACGATCCTTCCCACCATCCAGGAAGGTCAATTCATGACCACGGTGGACTTAAAGGATGCGTACCTACGTATTCCTATCCACAAGGAACATTTTCGGTTCCTGAGGTTCGCCTTTCTGGACAAGCATTACCAGTTTGTGGCACTTCCATTCGGATTAGCCACTGCTCCAAGGATTTTCACAAAGGTACTAGGGTCCCTTCTAGCGGTGCTAAGACCAAGGGGCATTGCAGTAGTACCTTACTTGGACGACATCCTGATTCAAGTGTTGTCTCTGTCAAAAGCAAGGGCTCATACGGACATTGTCCTAGCTTTTCTCAGATCTCACAGGTGGAAAGTGAACATAGAAAAAAGTTCTCTGTCCCCGTCAACAAGAGTTCCCTTCTTGGGAACAATAATAGTTTCCTTAGAAATGAAGGTTTTTCTGACAGAGGCCAGAAAATCAAAACTTCTAAGCTCTTGTCAGGTACTTCATTCTGTTCTTCTTCCTTCCATAGCGCAGTGCATGGAAGTAATAGGTTTGATGGTTGCGGCAAGGGACATAGTTCCTTTTGCACAAATTCATCTAAGACCATTACACCTGTGCATGCTCAGACAGTGGAATGGGGATTATACAGACTTGTCTCCGACGATACAAGTAGATCAAATAACCAGAGATTCACTCCGTTGGTGGCTGACCCTGGACAACCTGTCACAGGGAATGAGCTTCCGCAGACCAGAGTAGGTCATTGTCACGACCGACGCCAGTCTGGTGGGCTGGGGCGCGGTCTGGGAACCCCTGAAAGCTCAGGGTCTATGGTCTCGGGAAGAATCTCTTCTCCCGATAAACATTCTGGAACTGAGAGCGATATTCAATGCTCTCAAGGCTTGGCCTTGACTAGCAAAGGCCAAATTCATAAGGTTTCAATCAGACATCATGACGACTGTTACATATATCAACCATCAGGGGGAAACAAGGAGTTCCCTGGCGATGGAGGAGCATCCGGGGGAGTGGGAACTCCATCTGGAAATCTTTGCCCAAATAACTCAATTATGGGGCATTCCAGACATGGTTCTGATGGCCTCTCGTCAGAACTTCAAGGTCCCTTGTTACGGGTCCAAATCCAGGGATCCCAAGGCGACTCTATTGGATACAATAGTAGCACCTTGGATCTTCAACCTAGCTTATGTATTCCCACCGTTTCCTCTCATTCCCAGGCTGGTAGCCAGGATCAATCTGGAGAGGGCTTCGGTGATCTTGATAGTTCCTGTGTGGCCACGCAGGACTTGGTATGCAGACCTGGTGAATGTGTCATCGGCTCCACCATGGAAGCTACCTTTGAGACAGGACCTTCTTATTCAGGGTCCATTCGAACATCCGAATCTGGTTTTCCTCCAACTGACTGCTTGGAGTTTGAACGCTTGATTTTATCAAAGCGTGGGTTTTCAGATTCTGTAATAGATACTCTTATTCAGGCTAGAAAGCCTGTAACTAGAAAAATTTACCATAATATATGGAAAAAATATATCTGTTGGTGTGAATCTAAAGGATTCCCATGGAACAAGATAAAAATTCCTAAGATTCTTTCCTTTCTACAAGAAGGTTTGGAGAAAGGATTTTCTGCAAGTACAGATCTCTGCTTTATCTGTTTTACTTCACAAAAGGCTGGCAGCTGTGCCAGACGTTTCAGCGTTTGTTCAGGCTCTGGTTAGAATCAAGCCTGTTTACAGACCTTTGACTCTTCCCTGGAGTCTTAATCTAGTTCTTTCAGTTCTTCAAGGGGTTCCGTTTGGACCCTTACATTCCGTAGATATTAAGTTATTATCTTGGAAAGTTTTGTTTTAGGTTGCAATTTCTTCCGCTAGAAGAGTTTCTGAGTTATCTGCTCTGCAGTGTTCTCCGCCCTATCTGGTCCATGCAGATAAGGTGGTTTTACGTACTGAGCCTGGTTTTCTTCCGAAGGTTGTTTCCAACAAAAATATTAACCAGGAGATAGTTGTACCTTCTTTGTGTCCGAATCCAGTTTCATAGAAGGAACGTTTGTTACACAATTTGGACGTTGTCCGTGCTCTAAAATTCTATTTAGAGGCTACTGAAGATTTTAGACAAACATCTTCTTTGTTTGTTGTTTATTCTGGTTAAAGGAGAGGTAAAAAAGCAACTTCTACCTCTCTTTCCTTTTGGTTTAAAAGCATCATCAGATTGGCTTTTGAGACTGCCGGACGGCAGCCTCCTGAAAGTATCACAGCTCACTCCACTAGGGCTGTGGCTTCCACATGGGCCTTCAAGAATGAGGTTCCTGTTGACCAAATTTTTTTTAAATTATATACTTTTGCTTCTTCGGAGGCTATTTTTGGGAGAAAGGTTTTGCAAGCCGTGGTGCCTTCCGTTTGGGTGACCTGATTTGCTCCCTCCCTTCATCCGTGTCCTAAAGCTTTGGTATTGGTTCCCACAAGTAAGGATGACGCCGTGGACCGGACACACCTATGTTGGAGAAAATAGAATTTATGCTTACCTGATAAATTACTTTCTCCAACGGTGTGTCCGGTCCACGGCCCGCCCTGGTTTTTTAATCAGGTCTGATGAATTATTTTCTCTAACTACAGTCACCACGTTACCATATGGTTTCTCCTATATATATTTCCTCCTGTCCGTCGGTCGAATGACTGGGGTAGGCGGAGCCTAGGAGGGACTATATGGCCAGCTTTGCTGGGCTCTTTGCCATTTCCTGTTGGGGAGGAGAATATCCCACAAGTAAGGATGACGCCGTGGACCGGACACACCGTTGGAGAAAGTAATTTATCAGGTAAGCATAAATTCTGTTTTCAATGTAGAACTATCTGGTTGTCTCATTACATTGCTGTGGATCCCCACTAAGCACATAGTGGATATGTTTTCATGACACTAATGGGTAGGCTTGTCATAGTATTTATCTTAACATTTAACTAGCACTCTTTCTATCTATGATATTTCTCTCCCTAATGCCATATATGATTACCAACCCTTTTAGAAGGCCAGAAATTAATTTTCCCTCATTCTAAAAATGTCCCCATGTAGTGACACCAATGCTTATCTAAATCTCCATACATAGTATATTAGTTAGGTCAGCTCAATAGAAGGTGATAATATTTGAGAACACATAAGATAAGTGAACCTCCTCCAGCAGATAAAACTAATCTTAATAACTTTTGCTATAACCTTCAGAATAATCATCCTCATGTATGTGTCATGTACAATAGCCTTGAGAGTCCAAGAGTAGCTTTAGCTTGTCACATAAGGGGCAGATGTAAAGAGATGGTTGCTGCTATGTTTTATAATTAATAATGTTTATATTAGTTGAGAACTTTATTCTAAGCTACCATAGGTCCAAGAGAGACCATTTATATCACTCTATTCTCTCTAGATATCATTTTAGATTATATGGATCCAAGAGTGACTTATCGCAATAGGAGAGGGATTTCAAAAACAAAACAAAATAAGGTTTCAGTTTAGCCTGATATGTATAACTATATGTGACTGTAACATACTTATGTATTCTTTTGCAATATCATAATATAAGAGAATATGTTTTTGAATATCTCTGTAACATGTCTATTTAAGAATGTTTTTCCAATAACCTCAATAATAAACCTATTAAAAAATAAAAATAAAAAAAAGTATGGATAGAGGAAGCTGTTATTAATTAGTTAGTATCACTAACCATATATCTGTAAACAATGTTTTGCTGAAAGATAGGAGATACTAGAAATGACCACTAGAGGTCCTCAGACACAAAAAAAATCCCTTTTGTGAAAGAGAAAATGTAAATTTCTTTCATGTAATTAGCAAGAGTCCATGAGCTAGTGACGTATGGGATATACATTCCTACCAGGAGGGGCAAAGTTTCCCAAACCTTAAAATGCCTATAAATACACCCCTCACCACACCCACAAATCAGTTTTACAAACTTTGCCTCCTATGGAGGTGGTGAAGTAAGTTTGTGCTAGATTCTACGTTGATATGCGCTCCGCAGCAGGTTGGAGCCCGGTTTTCCTCTCAGCGTGCAGTGAATGTCAGAGGGATGTGAGGAGAGTATTGCCTATTTGAATGCAATGATCTCCTTCTACGGGGTCTATTTCATAGGTTCTCTGTTATCGGTCGTAGAGATTCATCTCTTACCTCCCTTTTCAGATCGACGATATACTCTTATATATACCATTACCTCTGCTGATTTTCGTTTCAGTACTGGTTTGGCTTTCTACAAACATGTAGATGAGTGTCCTGGGGTAAGTAAATCTTATTTTCTGTGACACTCTAAGCTATGGTTGGGCACTTTTTTATAAAGTTCTAAATATATGTGTTCAAACATTTATTTGCCTTGACTCAGGATGTTCAACATTCCTTATTTTCAGACAGTCAGTTTCATATTTGGGATAATGCATTTGAATCAATCATTTTTTTCTTACCTTAAAAAATTTGACTTTTTTCCTGTGGGCTGTTAGGCTCGCGGGGGCTGAAAATGCTTCATTTTATTACGTCATTCTTGGCGCGGTCTTTTTTGGCGCAAAAAATCTTTTCTGTTTCCGGCGTCATACGTATCGCCAGAAGTTACGTCATTTTTTGACGTTCTTTTGCGCCAAAAATGTCGGCGTTCCGGATGTGGCGTCATTCTTTGGCGCCAAAAGCATTTAGTCGCCAAATAATGTGGGCGTCTTATTTTGGCGCTAAAAAATATGGGCGTCGCTTTTGTCTCCACATTATTTAAGTCTCATTTTTCATTGCTTCTGGTTGCTAGAAGCTTGTTCCTTGGCATTTTTTCCCATTCCTGAAACTGTCATTTAAGGAATTTGATCAATTTTGCTTTATATGTTGTTTTTTCTCTTACATATTGCAAGATGTCTCTCGTTGCATCCGAGTCAGAAGATACTTCAGGAAAATCGCTGTCTGGTGCTGGAACTACCAAAGCTAAGTGTATCTGCTGTAAACTTTTGGTAGTTGTTCCTCCAGCTGTTGTTTGTACTAATTGTCATGACAAACTCGTTAATGCAGATAATATTTCCTTTAGTAATATACCATTACCTGTTGCAGTTCCATCAACATCTAATGTTCAGAGTGTTCCTGATAACATAAGAGATTTTGTTTCTGAATCCATCAAGAAGGCTATGTCTGTTATTCCTCCTTCTAGTAAACATAAAAAATCTTTTAAAAATTCTCTGTATACGGATGAATTTTTAAATGAACATCATCATTCTGATTCTAATAACTCTTCTAGTTCAGAGGATTCTGTCTCAGAGGTTGATGCTGATAAATCTTCATATTTATTTAAAATGGAATTTATTCGTTCTTTACTTAAAGAAGTACTAATTGCTTTAGAAATTGAGGATTCTGGTCCTCTTGATACTAAACATTTAGATAAGGTCTTTAAATCTCCTGTGGTTATTCCAGAAGTTTTTCCTGTTCCTGGTGCTATTTCTGAAGTAATTTCCAGAGAATGGAATAATTTGGGTAATTCATTTACTCCTTCTAAACGTTTTAAGCAATTATATCCTGTGCCGTCTGATAGATTGGAATTTTGGGAAAAAATCCCTAAAGTTGATGGGGCTATTTCTACCCTTGCTAAACGTACTACTATTCCTACGTCAGATGGTACTTCGTTTAAGGATCCTTTAGATAGGAAAATTGAATCCTTTCTAAGAAAAGATTATCTGTGTTCAGGTAATCTTCTTAGACCTGCTATATCATTGGCTGATGTTGCTGCAGCTTCAACTTTTTGGTTGGAAACTTTAGCGCAACAAGTAACAGATCATGATTCTCATAATATTATTATTCTTCTGCAACATGCTAATAATTTTATCTGTGATGCCATTTTTGATATTATCAGAGTTGATGTCAGGTTTATGTCTCTAGCTATTTTAGCTAGAAGAGCTTTATGGCTTAAAACTTGGAATGCTGACATGTCTTCTAAATCGACTCTACTTTCCATTTCTTTCCAGGGTAACAAATTATTTGGTTCTCAGTTGGATTCTATTATCTCAACTGTTACTGGTGGGAAAGGAACTTTTTTACCACAGGATAAAAGATCTAAGGGTAAAAACAGGGCTAATAATCGTTTTCGTTCCTTTCGTTTCAACAAAGAACAAAAGCCTGATCCTTCTTCCTCAGGAGCAGTTTCAGTTTGGAAACCATCTCCAGTCTGGAATAAATCCAAGCCTTCTAGAAAAGCAAAGCCAGCTTCTAAGTCCACATGAAGGTGCGGCCCTCATTCCAGCCCAGCTGGTAGGGGGCAGGTTACGTTTTTTCAAAGAAATTTGGATCAATTCTGTTCACAATCTTTGGATTCAGAACATCGTTTCAGAAGGGTACAGAATTTGTTTCAAGATAAGACCTCCTGCAAAGAGATTTTTTCTTTCCCGTGTCCCAGAAAACCCAGCGAAAGCTCAAGCATTTCTGAAATGTGTTTCAGATCTAGAGTTGGCTGGAGTAATTATGCCAGTTCCAGTTCTGGAACAGGGGCTGGGGTTTTATTCGAATCTCTTCATTGTACCAAAGAAGGAGAATTCCTTCAGACCAGTTCTGGATCTAAAAATATTGAATCGTTATGTAAGGATACCAACATTCAAAATGGTAACTGTAAGGACTATCTTGCCTTTTGTTCAGCAAGGGCATTATATGTCCACGATAGATTTACAGGATGCATATCTGGATATTCCGATTCATCCAGATCACTTTCAGTTCCTGAGATTCTCTTTCCTGGACAAGCATTACCAGTTTGTGGCTCTGCCGTTTGGCCTAGCTACAGCCCCAAGAATTTTTACAAAAGTTCTCGGTGCCCTTCTGTCTGTAATCAGAGAACAGGGTATTGTGGTATTTCCTTATTTGGACGATATCTTGGTACTTGCTCAGTCTTTACATTTTGCAGAATCTCATACGAATCGACTTGTGTTGTTTCTTCAAGATCATGGTTGGAGGATCAATTTACTAAAAAGTTCATTGATTCCTCAGACAAGGGTAACCTTTCTGGGTTTCCAGATAGATTCAGTGTCCATGACTCTGTCTTTGACAGACAAGAGACGTCTAAAATTGATTTCAGCTTGTCGAAACCTTCAGTCACAATCATTCCCTTCGGTAGCCTTATGCATGGAAATTCTAGGTCTTATGACTGCTGCATCGGACGCGATCCCCTTTGCTCGTTTTCACATGCGACCTCTTCAGCTCTGTATGCTGAATCAATGGTGCAGGGATTTCACAAAGATATCTCAATTAATATCTTTAAAACCGATTGTACGACACTCTCTGACGTGGTGGACAGATCACCATCGTTTAATTCAGGGGGCTTCTTTTGTTCTTCCGACCTGGACTGTAATTTCAACAGATGCAAGTCTTACAGGTTGGGGAGCTGTGTGGGGATCTCTGACGGCACAAGGAGTTTGGGAATCTCAGGAGGTGAGATTACCGATCAATATTTTGGAACTCCGTGCAATTTTCAGAGCTTTTCAGTCTTGGCCTCTTCTGAAGAGAGAATCGTTCATTTGTTTTCAGACAGACAATGTCACAACTGTGGCATATATCAATCATCAAGGAGGGACTCACAGTCCTCTGGCTATGAAAGAAGTATCTCGAATTCTGGTTTGGGCGGAATCCAGCTCCTGTCTAATCTCTGCGGTTCATATCCCAGGTATAGACAATTGGGAAGCGGATTATCTCAGTCGCCAAACGTTGCATCCGGGCGAATGGTCTCTTCACCCAGAGGTATTTCTTCAGATTGTTCAAATGTGGGAACTTCCAGAAATAGATCTGATGGCGTCTCATCTAAACAAGAAACTTCCCAGGTATCTGTCCAGATCCCGGGATCCTCAGGCGGAGGCAGTGGATGCATTATCACTTCCTTGGAAGTATCATCCTGCCTATATCTTTCCGCCTCTAGTTCTTCTTCCAAGAGTAATCTCCAAGATTCTGAAGGAATGCTCGTTTGTTCTGCTGGTAGCTCCGGCATGGCCTCACAGGTTTTGGTATGCGGATCTTGTCCGGATGGCCTCTTGCCAACCGTGGACTCTTCCGTTAAGACCAGACCTTCTGTCGCAAGGTCCTTTTTTCCATCAGGATCTCAAATCCTTAAATTTAAAGGTATGGAGATTGAACGCTTGATTCTTGGTCAAAGAGGTTTCTCTGACTCTGTGATTAATACTATGTTACAGGCTCGTAAATCTGTATCTAGAGAGATATATTATAGAGTCTGGAAGACTTATATTTCTTGGTGTCTTTCTCATCATTTTTCTTGGCATTCTTTTAGAATACCGAGAATTTTACAGTTTCTTCAGGATGGTTTAGATAAGGGTTTGTCCGCAAGTTCCTTGAAAGGACAAATCTCTGCTCTTTCTGTTCTTTTTCACAGAAAGATTGCTAATCTTCCTGATATTCATTGTTTTGTACAAGCTTTGGTTCGTATAAAACCTGTCATTAAGTCAATTTCTCCTCCTTGGAGTTTGAATTTGGTTCTGGGGGCTCTTCAAGCTCCTCCTTTTGAACCCATGCATTCATTGGACATTAAATTACTTTCTTGGAAAGTTTTGTTCCTTTTGGCGATTTCTTCTGCCAGAAGAGTCTCTGAATTATCTGCTCTTTCTTGTGAGTCTCCTTTTCTGATTTTTCATCAGGATAAGGCGGTGTTGCGAACTTCTTTTCAATTTTTACCTAAGGTTGTGAATTCCAACAACATTAGTAGAGAAATTGTGGTTCCTTCATTATGTCCTAATCCTAAGAATTCTAAGGAGAAATCGTTGCATTCTTTGGATGTTGTTAGAGCTTTGAAATATTATGTTGAAGCTACTAAATCTTTCCGAAAGACTTCTAGTCTGTTTGTTATCTTTTCCGGTTCTAGAAAAGGCCAGAAAGCTTCTGCCATTTCTTTGGCATCTTGGTTGAAATCTTTAATTCATCATGCCTATGTTGAGTCGGGTAAAACTCTGCCTCAAAGGATTACAGCTCATTCTACTAGGTCAGTTTCTTCTTCCTGGGCATTTAGGAATGAAGCTTCGGTTGATCAGATTTGCAAAGCAGCAACTTGGTCCTCTTTGCATACTTTTACTAAATTCTACCATTTTGATGTGTTTTCTTCTTCTGAAGCAGTTTTTGGTAGAAAAGTACTTCAGGCAGCGGTTTCAGTTTGAATCTTCTGCTTATATTTTCATTAAACTTTATTTTGGGTGTGGATTATTTTCAGCAGGAATTGGCTGTCTTTATTTTATCCCTCCCTCTCTAGTGACTCTTGCGTGGAAAGATCCACATCTTGGGTAGTCATTATCCCATACGTCACTAGCTCATGGACTCTTGCTAATTACATGAAAGAAAACATAATTTATGTAAGAACTTACCTGATAAATTAATTTCTTTCATATTAGCAAGAGTCCATGAGGCCCACCCTTTTTGTGGTGGTTATGATTTTTTTGTATAAAGCACAATTATTCCAATTCCTTATTTTATATGCTTTCGCACTTTTTTCTTATCACCCCACTTCTTGGCTATTCGTTAAACTGATTTGTGGGTGTGGTGAGGGGTGTATTTATAGGCATTTTAAGGTTTGGGAAACTTTGCCCCTCCTGGTAGGAATGTATATCCCATACGTCACTAGCTCATGGACTCTTGCTAATATGAAAGAAATTAATTTATCAGGTAAGTTCTTACATAAATTATGTTATGATTGTTCCCTGTGCTTAGAATAATAATTTAAAAAAACAACTAACGGCTAGCCAATAGCTTAGCAGTGGGCCTGCATTTGCATAATATTCAGGATGGAAGTTAAAACTCAGCTACCTAGGTAGGTAAGTGATCAGGCTGGTGTTATATATGTATAGAGTAAATTATTTAATTAGGAACTTTCTAATTAACTCATTTTCTCTATACATATAGAACACCACCCTGATCACTTACCTACCTAGGTAGCTGAGTTTTAGGAAGTCTCTATATACGGCAAATGTATGACAAGTAAAATCATAAGTTATTTAAAGAGATTTTATGTTTTGTACATTTCTTTGGCCATGTTCTTTATCTGCCCGCCCCTTCTATTTCAACGCCACGTTTGCATTGTAACCTAACCTATTGCCATCAATGCCATGTTTCTTCGTACAACAATTACCAGGAGTCAGGAGAGAAAAGAATTGGCACTGGCTGGCTGGTCCTTCTTCTGTTCATTCCCCTCACAACAGTGACGACACCAAGTCTCAGCCACAACAGCAGCTCTTTAAGTTAGTGAAGTCCAACTCCAAGACTGTAAGTAGACACAGTCACAGTTCAACTTGATCTATTCTCCTCCGCAAGACACACTGCAGGCAGCAGCAGTCAGTCACACATGACGCTAAGAAGGCTTCCTGCCAGGCTGAGGCTCCAACAGCCGCATGCAGTACTAAAAAGGAACACGGCCACGACTCTTCCAGTCCAGTTAGTGTACCAATCACAGAAAAAACCCTATTAAGAGAATAGGGAAAAGTATGCTCTTTTTACACATAAAATATATATTTTTTCACTTAAAATTGAACTTTTACTAGTTATAGTTAGAAAAGGCAGCATAAATAGAAATTGTATCTAGCGTGCCAGAAAAATAGTTAAAAACACAACTCTGTGACTTGTATAAAGTACTTCAATGTTGCTGATTTTAGGTAGTTTATCACATATGAGGAGGAGGGGAAAAATCAACGATATTGGGTAAATATAAGAGCCTCTATTTAGGAACTGTGTCCTGTATTGCCCTATATTAGGGTAGATAAGCTACTTTTTTTTACACTAAATATACTATAAATTCCTTCCCCATCCTTCCCACAATGTCCCAAATGTTACAACTAATGTTACAACAACAAATAAAATGATCAATTAGTAAATAGTCTGAAATTAAACAGAGTGCAGTTAAAATAAACACGAAGCCCCTGACGCGGTTGCGTTTCACATATACGCTTCCTCACATATACGCACCCCTCTGAGGAAGCGTATATGTGAAACGCAACCGCGTCAGGGGCTTCGTGTTTATTTTAACTGCACTCGGTTAATTTCAGACTATTTACTAATTGATCATTTTATCCAGACCTGATAGGCTCCCAAGGCTGCTTGAAGAGAAGCCTCTGGGAGCATATGGGCAGCCTGGGGAGCTAGCCTTATGCAGCACCATTGGGTGGCGCTAGATTGTGTGGCTCACTCACATGCAAATCACATGTTGTGCAGTGGAGGGCAGCTGAATGGCTCACAGCCTCTCCATTGCGCAACATGAGATGTGTAAATGTATGCATGTACATCATAAAATCAGATTATTTTTTTTTAAATAGTTATTAAAGGCTTTTTCTCTGAAATTTGCAGGTGCAGCATTGCCTTACCTGCCTCCTATGAGGGCACGTCACTGCCCTAAGGAAGACCGTGCCATTTCCACCCTAGCTAAACGCACTACTATCCCCTTGGAGGATAGCACATTCTTTAAGAATCCTATGGATAGGAAGCTAGAGGGATACCTGAGAAAGGTCTTTCTCCAGGGAGGATCTTCCAACCTCCCGTAGGTAATGCTGTGGTGGCTGGGGCCACCACCTTTTGGTGTGAATCATCTGATCTGATGTTAGTAGAATCCCCTTTAGATGATATCCAAAACTGTATTCAGGTCCTAAAAATGCCCAATTACTTAATTTGTGACGCCATTATTACAATTATCCATCTCAACGCCAATAACTCAGGTTTACTGTGCTAGCCAGGAGGGCTCTCTGGCTAATGTCCTGGTCGGCGGACATGGTTTCCAAATCTTGGTTACTTTCTTTGGCCTTTAAGAGAAAATTCTTATTTGGGCCAGGCCTCAAACATCCATCATAAGGTGGTGAGAGTACATGAGCCATCACTCCTGGGATTCAACTCCTGGCCACTAGGAGGAGGCAAAGCTTCCCAAAACTCCAAGAGCATTTAATCCCTCCCACCTCTCTTTTTAGCGCACCACATACCATTCATTTTTCTGTACTACACTTTTCATATTATTGCTATGTAACATAGCAACATAGTAGATAAGGTTGAAAAAAGACTGAAGTCCATCGAGTTCAACCTTTACAAATCTAAAATACTTACAAAAAGCTCCAGTTAAGCTTAAATAACCCCACTAAAAGGTGACTCATTTAATACTATCAATCATATCCATGAATTTTGTTTATATACAGAAATGTATCCAGACTATTTTTAAATGTATCTAGGGTATTGGCATTCACTACCTCCTTTGGTAATGAGTTTCACAATTTTATTGCTCTTACAGTGAAAAAACGTTTCCGTTGCAGGAGATTAAATCTCCTTTCCTCCAACCTTAAATTGTGACCTCTTGTCAGAATCAATTTTCTAGGAATAAACAGAGCTTCTGCCATCTCTGAATAAAGGCCTTGAATATATTTATAGAAAGTAATCATGTCACCCCTCAAGCGCCTTTTTTCTAAAGAAAACAGACTCAGTTTGGCTAGCCTCTCCTCATAGGTTAATTTCTCCAATCCCCTTATTAGCTTTGTGGCCCTTCTCTGAACTTTTTCTAGTTATGTTTTTTTGCGATCGGTCCCCAGAACTGCACTCCATACTCAAGGTGAGGTCTTACCAGGGCTTTATATAGTGACAGAATTATGCTTTCCTCCCTTGAATCAATGCCTCTTTTAAAGGGACAGTCTAGGCCAAAATAAACTTTCATGATTCAGATAGAGCATGTAATTTTAAACAATTTTCCAATTTACTTTTATCACCAATTTTGCTTTGTTCTCTTGGTATTCTTAGTTGAAAGCTTAACCTAGGAGGTTCATATGCTAATTTCTTAGACCTTGAAGCCCACCTCTTTCAGATTGCGTTTTAACAGTTTTTCACCACTAGAGGGTGTTAGTTCACGTATTTCATATAGATAACACTGTGCTCGTGTACGTGAAGTTATCTGGGAGCAGGCACTGATTGGCTAGACTGCAAGTCTGTCAAAAGAACTGAAAAAAGGGGAAGTTTGCAGAGGCTTAGATACAAGATAATCACAGAGGTTAAAAGTATATTATTATAACTGTGTTGGTTATGCAAAACTGGGAAATGGGTAATAAAGGGATTATCTATGCTCTGACCTAATGACCTTACTTAACGTAGTATCATCTGCAAAAATAGAGATCTCGCTATTTAATCCTTGCTCCAAGTCATTAATAAAAATATTAAAAAGAACTGGGCCCAGTACTGATCCCTGGGGGACTCCACTGATTACCTTTGTCCAATCTGAGTATGATCCATTTACTACTACTCGTTGCTTCCTATCTTTTATCCAGTTATTTATCCATGAGCTAACATTTTCAGCTATTCCCAGCCCCTTAATTGTGTGCATTAATCTCTCATGTGGCACTGTATCCAATGCCTTTGCAAAATCTAAGTATATCACATCAACTGATTCCCCTTTATCTATATTTTTACTTACTTACTCATAGAATCTAATTAGATTAGTTTGACATGATCTATTTTTCCTAAAACCATGCTAATTAGAACTCATAATCTTGTTTACACAAATATGCTCATCAATATAATCCCTTATAATCCCTTCAAGTATCTTCCCCACTATGGATGTCAGACTAACTGGTCTATAGCTTCTTGGATAATCCCTGCTTCCCTTTTTGAAGAGTGGCACCACATCAGCTTTACGCCAATCCTGGGGTTCCATGCCTGAGGATAATGAGTCTTGAAAAATTAAGAGTAGAGGTTTGTCTATATGTAGTGCTCTTATGCTTTGCACACTCCTGTGGTTATACGCAGTAAGATTTTTTTTCCCCACATGCTTTTTACGTGCATTCTCCTTTTGAATTAGCATGCTTTAGCTCTCCCTTTCCTTCAAAGTGTAATTGTTTCTACTGTTTAACAGATTTTCATCTTGTTACTGCTTCACATCAATCAGGAAAATGACTGAAGTAACGGTCTTCATTTTTTGCCTGTCGCTTGCATTATGGATGGAGTAAGATTTTACAAATCTGCAAAGAGCTGGAGTTTCTTTAATTAAACTTCATTATTTTAATATTTTCAACAATATTTCTGTCTTCTAATAGTGTTCCAATCTAGTCTATTCTGCTCACAGTTTCTCTGTCCTTACTGTGTAGGACCCAGATATCGTCCTGTCTCCTTATTTATGTGTCTCACATATAAAATAAAATGTATTGCCTGATTATATTTACTTTATGATGGAGCATGCTGGAATTGTCCTTTCTTCCATAGCTTTAGACCTTTTTTGGGTTGTTGCTGCTTGTATTGGTTTTATTAAGATACATATTTTCATTGGTGCTTGATTATACTCATGTACATGGAGACGATAATCCGATCTCTCTCTTATGAGGAGATTCTCTCTAAGGCCTTTTGCAGCATGTAGTTCCTATCAGTGGAATACATTTTATATGGGTGGTTTCTTAGACAGGAATATATAGTAGATTTTGTTTTCTCTTTTTGTTTATACCTGGTATAGTCTCTCCAGTATTCTTTATTTTGTGCTGGAATTTTTTCCTGACAGGATATATATTGCTAATCCTTTAGGCCTGGTATCAAAAGGATCTAGAGTTCTGCTGTGCCTGCCTGTGCTTCAGTCATCTTACCGCACTTGTCGCCTGCGTGGTAGACTGAGGGTTAGTTTAGTTGTCTAACAAGCCTCTAGCTATAGCTTCTTGCACTTTGAAATGTGTTCGCAAGATGATCTCATCTGAGAGCTTATCAGTTATGCATGCTCAGACAGTGGAGCGGAGAAAGCAGGCCAATGTAGCCTAGTGGGTGGCTTTGCAACCTAAGGGTTGTTGGTTCGTATCCAGCTGCTGGCGCTGGGTGTCCCTTAAATCTCTTGGTCTTGCCTTAGAGGATGTTCCTAGTCCTCCTGATAAGAGACCCTCTGTCTCTGTGACTCTCTCAGACCCATTGGTCCCAAGACACATGTTGCTTGAGACCATTCTGGGAGGTTGTGTCTGCAGGTTGTGCTACTTGTACTTATTGCCCTATAACTTGCAAAAAAAGCAAAGAACATGTAAACATCGGGTATTTCTAAACTCAGGACAAAATTTAGAAACTATTTAGCATGGGTGTTTTTTGGTGGTTGTAGATGTGTAACAGATTTTGGGGGTCAATGTTAGAAAAAGTGTGTTTTTTTTTCATTATATTTTATAAAATTTTTGTTAGTAAATTATAAGAGATATGAAGAAAATAATGGTATCTTTAGAAAGTCCATTAAATTATGAGAAAAACTGTATATAATATGTATGGGTACAGTAAATGAGTAAGAGGAAAATTACAGCTAAACACAAACACCGCAGAAATGTAAAAATAGCCCTGGTCCTTAAAGGGACAGTAAACCTAGAATTTTTCCAGGTCAAGTTTTTAAAATTCTGCATGTCAAAATGAATAAAACAAACATAATTTATGTAAGAACTTACCTGATAAATTCATTTCTTTCATATTGGCAAGAGTCCATGAGCTAGTGACATATGGGATATGCAATCCTACCAGGAGGGGCAAAGTTTCCCAAACCTCAAAATGCCTATAAATACACCCCTCACCACACCCACAATTCAGTTTAACGAATAGCCAAGCAGTGGGGTGATAAAGAAAGGAGTAGAAAGCATCAACAAAGGAAATTTGGAAATAATTGTGCTTTATACAAAAAATCATAACCACCATAAAAAGGGTGGGCCTCATGGACTCTTGCCAATATGAAAGAAATGAATTTATCAGGTAAGTTCTTACATAAATTATGTTTCTCCAACATTGGTGTGTCCGGTCCACGGCGTCATCCATAACTTGTGGGAATATTCTCCTCCCCAACAGGAAATGGCAAAGAGCACAGCAAAAGCTGTCCATATAGTCCCTCCTAGGCTCCGCCCACCCCAGTCATTCTCTTTGCCGCTGAACAAGCAGCATCTCCACGGAGATGATGAAGAGTATGTGGTGCTTTTGTTCAGGCTTTGGTCAGGATCAAGCCTGTTTACAGACCGTTGACTCCTCCCTGGAGTCTGAATTTAGTTCTTTCAGTTCTTCAAGGGGTTCCGTTTGAACCTCTACATTCCATAGATATCAAGATGTTATCTTGGAAAGTTCTGTTTTTGGTTGCTATTTCTTCTGCTAGAAGAGTTTCTGAGTTATCTGCTCTGCAGTGTAATCCGCCCTATCTGGTGTTCCATTCAGATAAGGTTGTTTTGCGTACTAAACCTGGTTTCCTTCCAAAGGTTGTTTCCAACAAGAATATTAACCAGGAAATAGTTGTGCCTTCTTTGTGTCCGAATCCAGTTTCAAAGAAGGAGCGTTTGTTACATAATTTAGATGTAGTACGTGCTTTAAAGTTCTATTTAGAAGCAACAAAGGATTTCAGACAAACGTCTTCTCTGTTTGTCGTTTATTCTGGCAAGAGGAGAGGTCAAAAAGCTACTGCTACCTCTCTTTCCTTTTGGCTGAAAAGCATCATCCGATTGGCTTACGAGACTGCCGGACGGCAGCCTCCCGAACGAATCACAGCTCACTCTACTAGGGCTGTGGCTTCCACATGGGCCTTCAAGAACGAGGCTTCTGTTGATCAGATATGTAAGGCAGCGACTTGGTCTTCCCTGCACACTTTTGCCAAATTCTACAAATTTGATACTTTTGCTTCTTCGGAGGCTATTTTTGGGAGAAAGGTTTTGCAAGCCGTGGTGCCTTCTGTTTAGGTAACCTGATTGGCTCCCTCCCTTCATCCGTGTCCTAAAGCTTTGGTATTGGTTCCCACAAGTTATGGATGACGCCGTGGACCGGACACACCAATGTTGGAGAAAACAGAATTTATGCTTACCTGATAAATTACTTTCTCCAACGGTGTGTCCGGTCCACGGCCCGCCCTGGTTTTTTAATCAGGTTTGATAAATTTCTTTCTTTAACTACAGTCACCACGGCACCCTATGGTTTCTCCTTTTTTTCTCCTGTCCGTCGGTCGAATGACTGGGGTGGGCGGAGCCTAGGAGGGACTATATGGACAGCTTTTGCTGTGCTCTTTGCCATTTCCTGTTGGGGAGGAGAATATTCCCACAAGTTATGGATGACGCCGTGGACCGGACACACTGTTGGAGAAAGTAATTTATCAGGTAAGCATAAATTCTGTTTCTTTCATGTAATTAGCAAGAGTCCATGAGCTAGTGACGTATGGGATATACATTCCTACCAGGAGGGGCAAAGTTTCCCAAACCTCAAAATGCCTATAAATACACCCCTCACCACACCCACAAATCAGTTTTACAAACTTTGCCTCCTATGGAGGTGGTGAAGTAAGTTTGTGCTAGATTCTACGTTGATATTCGCTCCGCAGCAGGTTGGAGCCCGGTTTTCCTCTCAGCGTGCAGTGAATGTCAGAGGGATGTGAGAAGAGTATTGCCTATTTGAATTCAATGATCTCCTTCTACGGGGTCTATTTCATAGGTTCTCTGTTATCGGTCGTAGAGATTCATCTCTTACCTCCCTTTTCAGATCGACGATATACTCTTATATATACCATTACCTCTACTGATTCTCGTTTCAGTACTGGTTTGGCTTTCTACTACATGTAGATGAGTGTCCTGGGGTAAGTAAGTCTTATTTTCTATGACACTCTAAGCTATGGTTGGGCACTTTTATATAAAGTTCTAAATATATGTATTCAAACATTTATTTGCCTTGACTCAGGATGTTCAACGTTCCTTATTGCAGACAGTCAGTTTCATATTTGGGATAATGCATATGAATAAATCAATTTTTTTCTTACCTTAAAAATTTGACTTTTTTCCCTGTGGGCTGTTAGGCTCGCGGGGGCTGAAAATGCTTCATTTTATTGCGTCATTCTTGGCGCGGACTTTTTTTGCGCCAAAAATTATTTTCTGTTTCCGGCGTCATACGTGTCGCCGGAAGTTGCGTCATTTTTTGACGTTTTTTTTGCACCAAAAGTGTCGGCGTTCCGGATGTGGCGTCATTTTTGGCGCCAAAAGCATTTAGGCGCCAAATAATGTGGGCGTCTTTTTTGGCGCCAAATAATGTGGGCGTCTTTTTTGGCGCTAAAAAATATGGGCGTCATTTTTGTCTCCACATTATTTAAGTCTCATTATTTATTGCTTCTGGTTGCTAGAAGCTTGTTCACTGGCATTTTTTCCCATTCCTGAAACTGTCATTTAAGGAATTTGATCAATTTTGCTTTATATGTTGTTTTTTCTATTACATATTGCAAGATGTCCCAGATTGACCCTGAGTCAGAAGATACTTCTGGAAAGTCGCTGCCTGGTGCTGGATCTACCAAAGTTAAGTGTATCTGCTGTAAACTTGTGGTATCTGTTCCTCCAGCTGTTGTTTGTAATGAATGTCATGACAAACTTGTTAATGCAGATATTTCCTTTAGTAATGTTACATTACCTGTTGCTGTTCCATCAACATCTAATACTCAGAGTGTTCCTGTTAACATAAGAGATTTTGTTTCTAAATCCATTAAGAAGGCTATGTCTGTTATTCCTCCTTCTAGTAAACGTAAAAGGTCTTTTAAAACTTCTCATTTTTCAGATGAATTTTTAAATGAACATCATTTTTCTGATTCTGATAAAGATTCCTCTGGTTCAGAGGATTCTGTTTCAGAGATTGATGCTGATAAATCTTCATATTTATTCAAAATGGAATTTATTCGTTCTTTACTTAAAGAAGTCTTAATTGCATTAGAAATAGAGGATTCTGGTCCTCTTGATACTAAATCTAAACGTTTAAATAAGGTTTTTAAATCTCCTGTAGTTATTCCAGAAGTTTTTCCTGTCCCTGATGCTATTTCTGAAGTAATGGAATAAGGGAATGGAATAATTTGGGTAATTCATTTACTCCTTCTAAACGTTTTAAGCAATTATATCCTGTGCCATCTGACAGATTAGAGTTTTGGGACAAAATCCCTAAGGTTGATGGGGCTATCTCCACTCTTGCTAAACGTACTACTATTGCTACGGCAGATAGTACTTCCTTTAAGGATCCTTTAGATAGGAAAATTGAATCCTTTCTAAGAAAAGCTTACTTATGTTCAGGTAATCTTCTTAGACCTGCTATATCTTTAGCGGATGTTGCTGCAGCTTCAACTTTTTGGTTAGAAGCTTTAGCGCAACAAGTAACCGATCATAATTCTCATAGCATTGTTAATCTTCTTCAACATGCTAATAACTTTATTTGTGATGCCATCTTTGAAATCATTAGAGTTGATGTCAGGTATATGTCTCTAGCTATTTTAGCTAGAAGAGCTTTATGGCTTAAAACTTGGAATGCTGATATGTCTTCTAAGTCAACTTTGCTTTCCCTTTCTTTCCAGGGTAATAAATTATTTGGTTCTCAGTTGGATTCTATTATCTCAACTGTTACTGGAGGGAAAGGAACTTTTTTACCACAGGATAAAAAATCTAGAGGTAAATTTAGGTCTAATAATCGTTTTCGTTCCTTTCGTCACAACAAGGAACAAAAGCCTGATCCTTCACCCACAGGAGCGGTATCAGTTTGGAAACCATCTCCAGTCTGGAATAAATCCAAGCCTTCTAGAAAACCAAAGCCAGCTCCCAAGTCTACATGAAGGTGCGGCCCTCATTCCAGTCCAGCTGGTAGCGGGCAGATTACGATTTTTCAAAGAGATTTGGATCAATTCAATTCACAATCTTTGGATTCAGAACATTGTTTCAGAAGGGTACAGAATTGGCTTCAAGATAAGGCCTCCTGCAAAGAGATTTTTTCTTTCCCGTGTCCCAGTAAATCCAGCGAAGGCTCAAGCATTTCTGAAATGTGTTTCAGATCTAGAGTTGGCTGGAGTAATTATGCCAGTTCCAGTTCTGGAACAGGGGCTGGGGTTTTATTCAAATCTCTTCATTGTACCAAAGAAGGAGAATTCCTTCAGACCAGTTCTGGATCTAAAAATTTTGAATCGATATGTAAGGATACCAACATTCAAAATGGTAACTATAAGGACTATCCTGCCTTTTGTTCAGCAAGGGCATTATATGTCCACAATAGATTTACAGGATGCATATCTGCATATTCCGATTCATCCAGATCACTATCAGTTTCTGAGATTCTCTTTCCTAGACAAGCATTACCAGTTTGTGGCTCTGCCATTTGGCCTAGCAACAGCTCCAAGAATTTTTACAAAGGTTCTCAGTGCCCTTCTGTCTGTAATCAGAGAACAGGGTATTGTGGTATTTCCTTATTTGGACGATATCTTGGTACTTGGTCAGTCTTCACATTTAGCAGAATCTCATACGAATCGACTTGTGTTGTTTCTTCGAGATCATGGTTGGAGGATCAATTTACCGAAAAGTTCATTGATTCCTCAGACAAGGGTAACCTTTTTAGGTTTCCAGATAGATTCAGTGTCCATGACTCTGTCTCTGACAGACAAGAGACGTCTAAAATTGATCTCAGCTTGTCGAAACCTTCAGTCTCAATCATTCCCTTCGGTAGCCTTATGCATGGAAATTCTAGGTCTTATGACTGCTGCATCGGACGCGATCCCCTTTGCTCGTTTTCACATGTGACCTCTTCAGCTCTGTATGCTGAACCAGTGGTGCAGGGATTACAAAAAGATATCTCAATTAATATCTTTAAAACTGATTGTACGACACTCTCTGACGTGGTGGACAGATCACCATTGTTTAATTCAGGGGGCTTCTTTTGTTCTTCCGACCTGGACTGTAATTTCAACAGATGCAAGTCTGACAGGTTGGGGAGCTGTTTGGGGGTCTCTGACAGCACAAGGGGTTTGGGAATCTCAGGAGGTGAGATTACCAATCAATATTTTGGAACTCCGTGCAATTTTCAGAGCTCTTCAGTCATGGCCTCTCCTAAAGAGAGAATCGTTCATTTGTTTTCAGACAGACAATGTCACAACTGTGGCATATATCAATCATCAAGGAGGGACTCACAGTCCTCTGGCTATGAAAGAAGTATCTCGAATACTGGTATGGGCGGAATCCAGCTCCTGTCTAATTTCTGCAGTTCATATCCCAGGTATAGACAATTGGGAAGCGGATTATCTCAGTCGCCAAACGTTACATCCGGGCGAATGGTCTCTTCACCCAGAGGTATTTCTTCAGATTGTTCAAATGTGGGGACTTCCAGAAATAGATCTGATGGCTTCTCATCTAAACAAGAAACTTCCCAGGTATCTGTCCAGATCCAGGGATCCTCAGGCGGAAGCAGTGGATGCATTGTCACTTCCTTGGAAGTATCATCCTGCCTATATCTTTCCGCCTCTAGTTCTTCTTCCAAGAGTAATCTCCAAGATTCTGAAGGAATGCTCGTTTGTTCTGCTGGTGGCTCCAGCATGGCCTCACAGGTTTTGGTATGCGGATCTTGTCCGGATGGCTTCTTGCCAACCATGGACTCTTCCGTTAAGACCAGACCTTTTGTCGCAAGGTCCTTTTTACCATCAGGATCTCAAATCCTTAAATTTAAAGGTATGGAGATTGAACGCTTGATTCTTAGTCAAAGAGGTTTCTCTGACTCTGTGATTAATACTATGTTACAGGCTCGTAAATCTGTATCTAGGAAGATATATTATCGAGTCTGGAAGACTTATCATTCTTGGTGTCTTTCTCATCTTTTTTCCTGGCATTCTTTTAGAATTCCGAGAATTTTACAGTTTCTTCAGGATGGTTTGGATAAAGGTTTGTCTGCAAGTTCCTTGAAAGGACAAATCTCTGCTCTTTCTGTTCTTTTTCACAGAAAGATTGCTAATCTTTCTGATATTCATTGTTTTGTACAAGCTTTGGTTCGTATAAAACCTGTTATTAAGTCAATTTCTCCTCCTTGGAGTTTGAATTTGGTTCTGGGGGCTCTTCAAGCTCCTCCGTTTGAACCTATGCATTCATTGGACATTAAATTACTTTCTTGGAAAGTATTGTTTCTTTTGGCCATCTCTTCTGCTAGAAGAGTTTCTGAATTATCTGCTCTTTCTTGTGAGTCTCCTTTTCTGATTTTTCATCAGGATAAGGCGGTGTTGCGAACTTCTTTTAATTTTTTACCTAAGGTTGTGAATTCTAACAACATTAGCAAAGAAATTGTGGTTCCTTCATTATGTCCTAATCCTAAGAATTCTAAGGAGAGATCATTGCATTCTTTGGATGTAGTTAGAGCTTTGAAATATTATGTCGAGGCTACTAAGAATTTCCGAAAGACTTCTAGTCTATTTGTTATCTTTTCCGGTTCTAGGAAAGGTCAGAAGGCCTCTGCCATTTCTTTGGCATCTTGGTTGAAATCTTTAATTCATCATGCTTATGTCGAGTCGGGTAAAACTCCGCCTCAAAGGATTACAGCTCATTCTACTAGGTCAGTTTCTACTTCCTGGGCATTTAGGAATGAAGCTTCGGTTGATCAGATTTGCAAAGCAGCAACTTGGTCTTCTTTGCATACTTTTACTAAATTCTACCATTTTGATGTGTTTTCTTCTTCTGAAGCAGTTTTTGGTAGAAAAGTACTTCAGGCAGCTGTTTCAGTTTGATTCTTCTGCTTATAATTTCATTTTTTTTCGTTATAAGATTTAAACTTTATTTTGGGTGTGGATTATTTTCAGCGGAATTGGCTGTCTTTATTTTATCCCTCCCTCTCTAGTGACTCTTGCGTGGAAGATCCACATCTTGGGTAGTCATTATCCCATACGTCACTAGCTCATGGACTCTTGCTAATTACATGAAAGAAAACATAATTTATGTAAGAACTTACGTGATAAATTAATTTCTTTCATATTAGCAAGAGTCCATGAGGCCCACCCTTTTTTGTGGTGGTTATGATTTTTTGTATAAAGCACAATTATTCCAATTCCTTATTTTTTAAGCTTTCGCACTTTTGTCTTATCACCCCACTTCTTGGCTATGCGTTAAACTGATTTGTGGGTGTGGTGAGGGGTGTATTTATAGGCATTTTGAGGTTTGGGAAACTTTGCCCCTCCTGGTAGGAATGTATATCCCATACGTCACTAGCTCATGGACTCTTGCTAATATGAAAGAAATTAATTTATCAGGTAAGTTCTTACATAAATTATGTTTTTTCTTTCATGTAATTGGCAAGAGTCCATGAGCTAGTGACATATGGGATATCAATACCCAAGATGTGGAGTCTTCCACTCAAGAGTCACTAGAGAGGGAGGGAATAAAAAATAAAAACAGCCATATTCCGCTGAAAAAATTAATTCACAACCCAAAAAAATAAGTTTATTACATTTTTGAAAGAAAAAAACTTAAATCAAAAGCAGAAGAATCAAACTGAAACAGCTGCCTGAAGAACTTTTCTACCAAAAACTGCTTCCGAAGAAGCAAAAACGGTAGAATTTAGTAAATGTATGCAAAGAAGACCAAGTCGCTGCTTTGCAAATCTGATCAACTGAAGCTTCATTCTTAAAAGTCCACGAAGTAGAGACTGATCTAGTAGAATGAGCTGTAATTCTCTGAGGCGGGGCCTGACCCGACTCCAAATAAGCTTGATGAATCAAAAGTTTCAACCAAGAAGCCAAGGAAATAGCAGAAGCCTTCTGACCTTTCCTAGGACCAGAAAATAAAACAAATAGACTGGAAGTCTTCCTGAAATCTTTAGTAGCTTCCACATAATATTTCAAAGTTCTTACCACATCCAAAGAATGTAAGGATCTCTCCAAAGAATTCTTAGGATTAGGACATAAGGAAGGGCCAACAATTTCTCTACTAATGTTGTTAGAATTCACAAACTTAGGTAAAAATTGAAAAGAAGTCTGCAAAACTGCCTTATCCTGATGAAAAATCAGAAAAGGAGACTCACAAGAAAGAGCAGATAGCTCAGAAACTCTTCTAGCAGAAGAGATAGCCAAAAGGAACAACACTTTCCAAGAAATTAGTTTAATGTCCAAAGCATGCCTAGGCTCAAACGGAGGAGCCTGTAAAGCCTTCAGAAACAAATTAAGACTCCAAGGAGGATAAATTGATTTAATGACAGGCTTAATACGAACTAAAGCCTGTACAAAACAGTGAATATCAGGAAGTATAGCAATCTTTCTGTGAAATAAAACAGAAAGAGCGGAGATTTGACCTTTCAAGGAACTTGCAGACAAACCCTTATCCAAACCATCCTGAAGGAACTGTAAAATTCTAGGAATTCTAAAAGAATGCCAGGAGAATTTATGAGAAGAACACCATGAAATGTAAGTCTTCCAAACTCGATAATAAATCTTTCTAGAGACAGATTTACGAGCTTGTAACATAGTATTAATCACTGAGTCAGAGAAACCTCTATGACTTAGAACTAAGCGTTCAATTTCCATACCTTCAAATTTAATGATTTGAGATCCTGATGGAAAAACGGACCTTGAGATAGTAGGTCCGGCCGTAACGGAAGTGGCCAAGGCGGGCAACTGGACATCCGAACCAGATCCGCATACCAAAACCTGTGTGGCCATGCTGGAGCCACCAGCAACACAAAAGACTGTTCCATGATGATTTTGGAGATCACTCTTGGAAGGAGAACTAGAGGCGGGAAGATGTAAGCAGGATGATAACAACAAGGAAGTGTCAGTGCATCCACTGCTTCCGCCTGAACATCCCTGGACCTGGACAGGTATCTGGAAAGTTTCTTGATTAGATGAGAGGCCATGAGATCTATCTCTGGAAGACCCCACATCTGAACAATCTGAGAAAACACATCCGGATGGAGAGACCACTCCCCTGGATGTAAAGTCTGGCGGCTGAGATAATCCGCCTCCCAATTGTCTACACCTGGGATATGCACCGCAGAGATTAGACAGGAGCTGGATTCCGCCCAAGCAAGTATCCGAGATACTTCTTTCATAGCTTGGGGACTGTGAGTCCCACCCTGATGATTGACATAAGCTACAGTTGTGATATTGTCTGTCTGAAAACAAATGAATGGTTCTCTCTTTAGCAGAGGCCAAAACTGAAGAGCCCTGAGAATTGCACGGAGTTCTAAAATATTTATTGGTAATCTCGCCTCTTGAGATTTCCAAACCCCTTGTGCTGTCAGAGATCCCGAAACAGTTCCCCAACCTGAAAGACTCGCATCTGTTGAGATTACAGTCCAGGTTGGCCGAACAAAAGAAGCCCCTTGAACCAAACAATGGTGATCTATCCACCATGTCAGAGAGTGTCGTACATTGGGATTCAAGGATATTAATTGTGATATCTTTGTATAATCCCTGCACCATTGATTCAGCATGCAAAGCTGTAAAGGTCTCATGTGAAAACGAGCAAAGGGGATCGCGTCCGATGCTGCAGTCATGAGACCTAAAACTTCCATGCACATAGCCACTGAAGGGAATGACTGAGACTGAAGGTGCCGGCATGCTGCGACCAATTTTAAACGTCTCTTGTCTGTTAGAGACAGAGTCATGGACACTGAATCTATCTGGAAGCCTAAAAAGGTGACCCTTGTCTGAGGAATCAAGAAACTTTTTGGTAAATTGATCCTCCAACCATGTTTCCGAAACAACACTAGTTGATTCGTGTGAGATTCTGCAGTATGTAAAGACTGAGCTAGTACCAAGATATCGTCCAAATAAGGAAACACCGCAATACCCTATTCTCTGATTACAGATAATAGGGCACCCAGAACCTTTGAAAAGATCCTTGGAGCTGTTGCTAGGCCAAATGGAAGAGCAACAAATTGGTAATGCTTGTCTAGAAAAGAGAATCTCAGAAACTGATAGTGTTCTGGATGAATCAGAATATGAAGGTATGCATCCTGCAAGTCTATTGTGGACATATAATGTCCTTGCTGAACAAAAGGCAGAATAGTCCTTATAGTCACCATCTTGAAAGTTGGTACTCTTACATAACGATTCAAAATTTTCAGATCCAGAACTGGTCTGAATACATTTTCTTTCTTTGGTACAATGAATAGGTTTGAATAAAACCCAAAACCTTGTTCCGGAGGAGGAACTGGCATGATTACCCCTGAAGACTCCAGGTCTGAAACACACTTCAGAAAAGCCTGAGCTTTTACTGGATTTACAGGGATGTGTGAGAGAAAAAATCTTCTCACAGGAGGTCTTACTTTGAATCCTATTTGATACCCTTGAGAGACAATGCTCTGAATCCAATGATTTTGGACAGATTTTATCCAAAAATCCTTGAAAAATCTTAATCTGCCCCCTACCAGCTGAACTGGAATGAGGGCCGCACCTTCATGCGGACTTAGGGGCAGACTTTGGTTTCCTAAATGGCTTGGATTTATTCTAATTTGAGGAAGGCTTCCAATTGGAAGCAGAATCCTTGGGAGGAGGATTGAGTTTTTGTTCCTTATTTTGACGAAAGGAAAAACGGTTACAAGCCTTAGATTTACCCTTAGGTTTTTTATCCTGAGGCAGAAAAACTCCTTTTTCTCCAGTTATAGTTGAAATAATAGAATCCAACTGAGAACCAAATAAATTATTACCTTGGAAAGAAAGAGATAGTAATCTAGATTTAGATGTCATATCAGCATTCCAAGATTTAAGCCACAAAGCTCTTCTAGCTAATACAGCTAAATACATGGATCTAACATCAATTTTGATAATATCAAAAGTGGCATCACAAATAAAATGATTAGCATGTTGCAGTAAGCAAGTAATGCTAGATATGTCAGGATCCATTTCTCGTTGCGCTAAATTTTACAACCAAAAAGTTGAGGCAGCCACAACATCAGCCAAAGAAATAGCAGGTCTGAGAAGATGACCTGAATATAAATAGGCCTTCCTTAGATAAGATTCAAGCTTCCTATCTAAAGGATCCTTAAAGGAAGTACTATATTCCATAGGAATAGTGGTACGTTTAGCAAGAGTAGAAATAGCCCCATCAACTTTGGGGATTTTTTCCCAAAACTCTATAGATTTTGCTGGTAAAGGATACAATTTTTTAAACCTTGAAGAAGGAATAAAAGAAGTACCTGGCTTATTCCATTCCCTAGAAATCATATCAGAAATAGCCTCAGGAATAGGAAAAACCCCTGGGGAAACCACAGGAGGTTTAAAAACAGCATTTAAACATTTATTAGACTGAACGTCAATAGGACTGGTTACCTCAATATCCAAAGTAATTAACACTTCTTTTAATAAAGAACGCATATACTCTATTTTAAATAAATAAGTAGATTTGTCAGTGTCAATGTCTGAGGAAGGATCTTCTGAATCAGATAGATCCTCATCAGAAGAGGATAAATTATTATGTTGCTGGTCATTTGAAATTTCATCAGCTAAATGAGAAGTTATAAAAGACCTTTTACGTTTATTAGAAGGTGGAAATGCAGACAAAGCTTTCAGAATAGAATCAGAAACAAATTCTTTAAAATTTACAGGTATATCATGTACATTAGAAGTTGAAGGAACTGCAACTGACAACGTACTATTACTGATGGAAACACTATCTGCATGTAAAAGTTTATCATGACAACTATTACAAATGACATTTGGTGGAATAATTTCTATACTTTTACAACAAATGCACTTAGCTTTGGTAGACCCGATGTCAGGCAGCAATGTTCCAGCAGAAACTTCTGAGACAGGATCAGATTGGGACATCTTGCTCAATGTAAGAGAAAAAACAACATATAAAGCGAAATTATCTATTTCCTTATATGACAGTTTCAGGAATGGGAAAAAATGCAAAAGCATAGGCCTCTGATAGAGAAAAAAGCAAAAGGCAAACATCAATGGGGTATTGAAATAAGGAAAAAAAATTGGCGCCAAGTATGACGCACAACGTAACGTAAACTTTTTTGGCGCCAAAAATAACCGGAAATGACACACTCGCGTCACTAATGACGCCACCGTGTGAAAGGTCTCTGACGCCGGAAATGACGAAGTTGCGTCATAAACGTATTTTTTCGCGCCAAAAATATTTTCGCGCCAAGAATGACGCAATAAAGTTTAGCATTTGACGCACCCGCGGGCCTAATACCCGCAATAGCAAGAAGTAGTCAATTGAAAGAGAGCCAACGTTGATCACCCCTGTACTACACTATGAGGATATTTTCTTCTGTTTTTAGGACGTAAGGTCATGGGCTGCTTGCTCATATGATTATATTTGTAAGAAGTTTGGTACATATTATTAGGATTGATATTTTTATGGTATTAACCCTTTCTGCCGGGACTAATTTATCCACATCAGAACAAAGTTTAAATGTAAACAAATAAGTAAAAGTTTAAATCACGCCATTGTTCATGTGATTGCGTAATTTCAATGATGGGATCAAGTCGGGGGGGCGAGTGCCTATTGCGCTAGGCACGCCCTCCAGCCCGTGATCCCATTTAGGAAGCGGCTGAGGCTTTAGGACAGTCAAACGGCTAGGACGTTCCATGCCATCCTAACGGCGCTAAAGCCCAGCTCGGTTAGGGGTTGAAGATTCTATTTTAACTGTTTTTAGACTTTCAGCATTACAGTGCACATTATTTGTATTTTTTGTTTTTGATTTTAGCAAAGCATATTAATAGAAAAAAAAAGTAAATTTGATCATAGAAGTGAAGTTAAACGTGTCTTAAAAAGGAAATTTATGCTTACCTGATAAATTGATTTCTTCTACGATACAACGAGTCCACGGATTTCATTCTTACTTGTGGGATATTATCCTCCTGCTAACAGGAAGTGGCAAAGAGCACCACAGCAGAGCTGTATATATAGCTCCTCCCTTCCCCTCCACCTCCAGTCATTCAACCGAAGGTTATAGAAAGAGAAAGGAAAAGCTAAAAGGTGCAGAGGTGACTGAAGTTGTAAATAATAAAAACTATAATCTGTCTTAAATTGACAGGGAGGGCAGTGGACTCGTCGTATCGTAGAAGAAATCAATTTATCAGGTAAGCATAAATTTCCTTTTCTTCTACAAGATACGACGAGTCCACGGATTTCATCCTTACTTGAGGGATAAAATACCAAAGCAACAGGACACGGATGAAAGGGAGGGACAAGACAGAGACCTAAATGGAAGGCACCACTGCTTGAAGAAC
This sequence comes from Bombina bombina, assembly GCF_027579735.1. NCBI lineage: Eukaryota > Metazoa > Chordata > Amphibia > Anura > Bombinatoridae > Bombina > Bombina bombina. Next base: position 291,669 of record NW_026511783.1, read on the forward strand.
TTTTCTCCCAAAAACAGCCTCAGAAGAAGCAAAAGTATCAAATTTGGAAAATTTGGAAAAAGTATGAAGGGACGACCAAGTAGCAGCTTTACAAATCTGTTCAACAGATGCATAGTTTTTAAAAGCCCATGTGGAAGCCACAGCCCTAGTAGAATGAGCCGTAATTCTTTCAGGAGGCTGCTGTCCAGCAGTCTCATATGCCAGGCGGATGATATTTCTCAACCAAAAAGAAAGAGAGGTAGCCGTAGCTTTCTGACCCCTACGCTTTCCAGAATAAACAATGAATAAGGAAGATGATTGACGGAAATCCTTAGTTGCCTGTAAGTAAAACTTTAAGGCACGGACCACGTCCAGATTATGCAACATTCGCTCCTTCTTAGAAGAAGGATTAGGACACAACGAAGGAACAACAATTTCCCGATTAATATTCTTATTCGAAACAACCTTAGGAAGAAATCCAGGTTTGGTACGTAAAACCACCTTATCAGAATGAAAAATGAGATAAGGCGAATCACACTGCAATGCTGAAAGCTCAGAAACTCTTCGAGCAGAAGAAATAGCAACCAAAAACAGAACTTTCCAAGATAACAATTTAATATCTATGGAATGCATAGGTTCAAACGGAACCCCTTGAAGAACACGAAGAACTAAATTCGAACTCCAGGGAGGAGTAATAGGTCTAAATACATACTTAATTCTAGATAGAGCCTGACAAAAAGACTGAACATCTGGCACATCTGCCAAACGTTTGTGAAACAAAATTGACAAAGCAGAGATTTGTCCCTTTAAGGAACTTGCTGATAACCCTTTCTCCAATCCTTCTTGGAGAAAAGACAGAATCCTAACTTTACTCCATGAGTAACCCTTGGATTCACACCAATAAAGATATTTACGCCATATCTTATGATAGATTTTTCTAGTGACAGGCTTTCTAGCCTGTATCAAAGTATTGATGACCGAATCAGAGAATCCTTGCTTTGATAAAATCAAGCGTTCAATCTCCACGCAGTCAGCTGCATAGAAATTAGATTTGGATGTTGGAAAGGACCTTGAATGAGAAGGTCCTGTCTCAAAGGAAGTTTCCACGGTGGCAGAGAGGACATGTCCACTAGATCCGCATACCAAGTCCTGCGTGGACACGCAGGCGCTATTAGGATTACTGAAGCTCTCTCCTGTTTGATTCGAGCAATCATGCGTGGAAGGAGAGGAAACGGTGGAAACACATAAGCTAGGCTGAACGACCAAGGCACTGCCAAGGCATCTATCAGTTCGGCCTGAGGATCCCTCAACCTGGATCCGTATCTTGGAAGCTTGGCATTCTGTCGAGATTCCGATCTGGTCCAGTCTGCCCCAGTCTTCCCGTCTGCCCCATCGGAGAATCAGTGAGGCAAACACCTCCGGGTGGAGTTCCCACTCCCCCGGATGAAAGGTCCGTCGACTTAGAAAATCCGCTTCCCAGTTCTCTACTCCTGGGATGTAGATTGCTGACAGATAACAAGAGTGGGCCTCCGCCCATCGGATTATCTTGGATACTTCTATCATCGCTAAGGAACTCCTTGTTCCCCCCTGATGATTGATATATGCCACAGTCGTGATGTTGTCTGACTGGAATCTGATGAATTTGGCCGAAGCCAACTGAGGCCACGCCTGAAGCGCATTGAATATTGCTCTCAGTTCCAGAATATTGATTGGAAGTAGAGACTCCACCTGAGTCCAAATACCCTGAGCCTTCAGGGAATTCCAGACTGCACCCCAGCCCAGAAGGCTGGTGTCCATTGTCACTATCACCCACAAGGGTCTGCGGAAACACGTCCCCTGGGACAGATGATCCGGCGACAACCACCAAAGAAGAGAGTCTCTGGTTTCTTGATCTAGATTTATCTGAGGAGATAAATCCGCATAATCCCCATTCCACTGTCCGAGCATGCACAGCTGCAGTGGTCTGAGATGAAAGCGAGCAAACGGAATGATGTCCATTGCCGCTACCATTAATCCAATTACCTCCATACACTGAGCCACTGATGGCCGAGGAATTGACTGAAGTGCTCGGCAAGTATTTAGAATCTTTGATTTTCTGACCTCCGTCAGAAATATTTTCATGTCTACCGAGTCTATCAGAGTTCCCAAGAAAGGAACCTTTGTCTGTGGAACCAGTGAACTTTTCTCTATGTTCACCTTCCAACCGTGAGTTCTCAGGAAAGACAACACTGTGTCCGTGTGAGATTTTGTCAGTTGATACGTTGACGCCTGGATCAGAATATCATCCAGATAAGGCGCCACTGCTATGCCTCGTGGTCTGAGAACCGCCAGAAGAGACCCTAGAACCTTTGTGAAGATTCTGGGTGCTGTGGCCAACCCGAAAGGAAGAGCCACGAACTGATAATGTTTGTCCAGGAAGGCAAACCTTAAAAACTGATGATGATCCTTGTAGATAGGAATATGAAGGTAAGCATCCTTCAAGTCCACGGTAGTCATATATTGACCCTCCTTGATCATTGGTAAGATTGTTCGTATAGTCTCCATTTTGAACGATGGGACTCTGAGAAACTTGTTTAGACTCTTGAGATCTAAAATGGGTCTGAAAGTTCCCTCTTTTTTGGGAACCATGAAAAGATTTGAGTAAAACCCCTGTCCCTGTTCCGGTTTTGGAATGGGACAAATTACTCCCATGGTATAGAGGTCTTTTACACAGCGTAAGAATGCCTCTCTTTTTATCTGGTCTACAGATAATCGTGAAAGATGAAATCTCCCCTCTTGGGAGAAAATCCTTGAATTCCAGTTGATACCCGTGGGTCACGATTTCCAGCGCCCAGGGGTCCTGAACATCTCTTGCCCAAGCCTGAGCAAAGAAAGAAAGTCTGCCCCCTACTAGATCCGGTCCTGGACCGGGGGCCGCCCCTTCATGCTGTCTTTGTAGCAGCAGCGGGCTTCTTGGATTGTTTACCTTTATTCCAAGTCTGGTTGGGTCTCCGGACTGACTTAGATTGGGCAAAATTCCCTTCCTGCTTTGTGCAGGAAGAGGAAACAGAGGGTACTCCTTTAAATTCCGAAAGGAGCGAAAATTATTTTGTTTACCCCTAATTTTAACAGACTTGTCCTGAGGTAGGGCATGGCCTTTGCCTCCAGTAATGTCAGAAATGATTTCCTTCAATTCAGGCCCGAAAAGGGTCTTACCTTTAAAGGGAATAGCTAAAAGCTTAGTTTTTGATGACACATCAGCAGACCAAGATTTGAGCCATAACGCTCTACGCGCTAGAATAGCAAATCCTGCATTTTTCGCCGCTAATTTAGAAATTTGAAAAGCGGCATCAGTAATGAAAGAATTAGATAGCTTCAGAGCCTTAATTCTATCTAAAATGTCATCTAGCGGAGTCTCAACCTTCAGAGACTCTTCCAGAGCCTCAAACCAAAAGGCTGCTGCAGTAGTAACTGGAACAATGCAAGCCGTAGGTTGTAAAAGAAAACCCTGGTTAATAAATAATTTCTTTAGAAGACCCTCTAACTTTTAATCCATGGGTATAGTTGTACGCTTAGCCAGGGTAGATATAGCTCCCTCTACCTTAGGGACCGTTTGCCATGAGTCCCGAATGGTGTCTGATATGGGAAACATTTTCTTAAAATTAGGAGGGGGAGAAAACGGTATACCTGGTCTATCCCATTCCTTCTTTTTAATTTCCGAAATTTTTTAAGGAACCGGAAAAACATCAGTGTAAGTAGGCACCTCTAAATATTTGTCCATCTTACACAATTTCTCTGGTGGTATCACAATAGGGCCACAATCATCCAGAGTCGCTAAAACCTCCCGAAGTAACAGGCGGAGGTGTTCAAGCTTAAATTTAAAGGACATAACGTCCGAATCTGTCTGAGGTAACACATTCCCTGAGTCTGAAAGCTCTCCCTCAGACAGCAATTCCCTGACCCCCAACTCAGAACACTGTGAGGGTACATCAGAAATAGCCAATAAAGCATCAGAGGATTCAGTATTTACATTAATACCTGACCTACTGCGTTTACCCTGTAACACTGGTAATTTAGATAATACCTCTGTAAGGGTAGTTGACATAACTGCAGCCATCTCCTGCAGAGTAAAGGAATTAGACGCACTAGAAGTACTTGGCGTCGCTTGTGTGGGCGTTAAAGGTTGTGACACTTGGGGAGAATTGGATGGCATATCCTGATTCTCTTCAGACTGAGAATCATCCCTAGGCACACTTACTTGACCTAAAATATGGTCTTTACAATGTAAGGCCCTTTCAGTACAAGAGGTACACAATGTAAGAGGGGGTTCAACAATAGCTTCTTAACACATACATAGAACAATGAGATTCCTCAATGTCAGACATGTTGAACAGACTAGTAATAACCACAGAAGTCGTTTAAACACTTTATTTATTGCTTTAAATAAATTTTTGAAAAACGTGTACTGCGCCTTTAAGTAATAAAAAGCGCACAATTTTTCCAAAACTGCTTTAAGAACGTTAATTTGCCTTAAAAATTAACTTAAACTTATTGATGGCTCCAAAAATTATTGCACTCCACGAGTAAGGGGAGAAACAAACCTCTAAAGTTAACTTAGATCATAAAAATGTCAGTTTTCACAAAAATACCCCCTGCACCTCGCCACAGCTCTGCTGTGGCGCCTACCTGCCCCCAGGGTACTTCGAAATGAATAGCCAACACTCCGGACCAGAGATACACTGTCCAGGAGCAACCGGAGTTACTGCTTGCTGCTTCTCAGTCAGAAGGAAGTGCGCATCTAAGCGTGCGAAAACAAGCCCCGCCCCTTATGGCTGATGCCGGAGTAGGCCTAAAACAACCGCATGGTGAAGCGGTTTTGCAAACAAAACTAAGTGGAACATAAACACCCCAAACATATCCCAGCAAGCCATACTGGTTATCTGATTAAATGAAAAACCCCATCAACAGTTTTTGCCTCTCCCAGAGTGTCATATAATGCCCTTATAATGTCAACTTAGAAAAATAAAAACAAGGGACTCCAGTAACACCCCTCTGTATAACAGGTCTACTGCTTACTCCATTCCCTTACAGGGAAATAAATGCCAGCCAGTTCTGATATATCAAGTCTCCTCAGAAATAAAGGGCTGCACATACCTTAATGCAGCTTGTAGCAGGAAACCGTTCTCCACACTGAAGATGTCTCTTGTGTTACCTTCAGAAGTCTTGTGGGAACCAACATGGATCTTAGTTACAGCTGCTAAGATCATCAATCTCAGGGCAGAAATCTTCTTCCATATCCCCCTGAGGAAAATAGTACTCACCGGTAACATTTAAAATAAAAAACTTCTTGATTGAAGAAACTAAAACTAACACCTCACTTTACCTCTTCCTAATATAACACAGGCAAAGAGAATGACTGGAGGGGAAGGGAGGAGCTATATATACAGCTCTGCTGTGGTGCTCTTTGACACTTCCTGTTAGCAGGAGGATAATATCCCACAAGGATGAAATCCGTGGACTCGTCGTATCTTGTAGAAGAAATGGTATGCTCTATTTGAATCATGAAAATTTAATTTTGACTTTCAATTCTGAGAATTGGAAACGCTTTCACAATTAAACCCTGACACATATCCGTCGCTATTTGGCCTCAGCGGGGGACTATATAATTAACTACTAAACAATGCAGTTTTTGCTAAAACTAATGAAAATAGCTAGCATTATTTAGGCCAGAAAGCATGAATTAGCTCCCCCCAAGTAAGGCAAATAGTAGATTGCGCTAAGCTATTAAAAAACAAACCGATTGTAGTAACCAAGGTGTTACTTTGTTAAATGGGTGAAATGTTATTCTTGAAAACAGATTCAAATAGAATCTTTAATTCATAAGCGCTACTAAAAGCTTAAAATAGGCGACATAAATATATGAACATATGTGTATAATAAATTTATATATATGTGATAAAAAGAGAAAATGAAAAAATGTGAAAAAAAATATATATGTGTATGTGCTGAAAAAAGCCTAATTGGCTAAAAACAGCTGATGCTTTAAATATTTTCAAAATAATTTTAAAAAAGTTTATCAAATTAATAGCCAAAAAGCAAGGCTAGAATAAAAACAAACAAAAGAATAAAGTGCAGAATCTGCATAGATTTTATATATAACAACTGATAAAAATAAATTAAATATAAAAAATTCAATATACAAAAAACACTCTACATGCGTTGATCAGGCGCAATATAAAGTGTAGCATACACTGATACAATAGATGCAAAACGACCAAAAAATTATTTGTACCAAATACAATTTGCAACAATAAATAACAGTTTAGAAGAAACCGATGATGAACTTGTAGGTACAGATGATTTCCAAACAAGCCAAGACGTGAATTCAAATGGCAAGCCAGACGAGATGTCGGAGTATAAAGCTGGAATGAGATAAAGAAGCCGGATCACACAGCAGAAGGGTTACCAAATAGAGGTTTACACTTTTACTTACACCGGGTCTGGTGAAAAGATGTCCGACGGTCCCTTCAGTGGCTAACAGCTTGCAGCAGTGTATCCTTTCAAGCGGCAAATAAATCCTTTCTGGTGGCTCCCAACAGTATATCCTTCCTAACGGCAGCACGAATTGGTGATCAGCTGGAGCACCCGTCCGAAACACTCTCTAGCCGAGGGATAACTGAAAACACAGACTACGGAAGCCTTGGGGAGACAAACTTAGAACACAAGAGCAACGCGTTTCAACCCGCAGTGGGTCTTTTTCAAGCTCTAGATGTACGGCAACAGCCTTAATTTAAAGGTGGTGAAATGACCTGATTGGTTTAGAGACAGCAAAGTTTTTTTTAAAACAACGCTAGATATATCAACAATATTTCGGTTTATAAAGGATACAGTTATTCTAGCTCAGCTAATTTGAAATAACTTGTATGTATTATTGTACCGTATAGTTAATATGTGAATAATATTTTACCAAAAGAATAAACAAAGATTTTTTATATAATGCATTACAACTAACAAATTGTTTAGGCAAATAGAAATGATTGATTCTATATGGAATATAGGCAGAATATATCAAACCTATGCAGAAAATGCACATCACCCATCATGTTTTCTTTATTAAAATTTGAAAAAAAGAGAAAAATAGTAATTGAAAATAAGAATAAAAATAAAAATGAAATCGAAAAATATAACATTAAATGTTAAGAAAAAAGGTCTAAAAAATATCTACAATATACTATTAAAAAATACTGTCTAAAAAATACTAGATGCATTATGAACTAAAAATTTAAAAATCATTACAGAAAATATGAAAATATATTTTCAAAAAGATATATAAAAAATATATATATATATATGTTTTCGAAAGAAATGTTTGCATTAAAAAGTTGATACTCAAGAGATACTTAGAAAATACATAAAAAAGATATTAATAAATGTAATATAATTCCTAAAAACATGTACTTTATCTCTGATTCATCTCCAGATATAAAAAATATATCTGAAAATATTTGAAATTCATAAAAATATATTATATTATTACTAAAATTGGTATAGATAGTATTTTTTGACAGAACTCAGAAAAGTAGCCAAACAAAATTCACTAATATTTCATGTATGAATAATCTCATATACATTAATCCAATGTTGATTTGGTGTTATTTTATTTAGAAGAATTATTTAGTCATTTAAGTAGCATCCAATATCGAAATCTAGATTTAAGCCTTTAGGTAGCAACGTTTTTAGGTCAAAAATCCATTTACTCTCCCTTTTTAGTAAATCATTCTGTATATTGCCCCCCTCTCCAGTTCTTTTTAACCTTTTCAATACCCATAAATGAAAAGTGGTTAAGATTTCCATTATTGCATATTCAAAAATGTTTTGGAATTGGCAGATCTTTGTTTCTTTTATGAGTGAAATTTTCTATGGACCAAATATGCTCTCTAATGCGGGTACGTAGGGGCCTAGTGGTTTCCCCTACGTATTGTAAACAGCATTTGCATTGGATGATATAAATCACGTTATTATCTGAGCATCAAATTACCTCATTGATCTTATATACCTTACCAGTGGCATTAGACTTAAATTCTTTATTTTTACTAGAATGTTCACAAGATTTGCAGGTTAGGCAAGGATAAAAGCCTTGTATATCATTACCTTCAAAATCTATCTGGTTATTAGGTCTCTTTTTAATCTTATTTTCAGTTGGGGCTAGAATAGTTTTTAGATTTGGTGCCTTTTTATAAATTATCTGTGGTTTTGATGGTAAAAGGGGGCCCAAATGTTCATCATTTCTCAATAAACTCCAATGTTTGTTAAGAATTTTTTTCTAATACAAACTTGTTTTGACTATAATTGGTAACAAAGGGGACAAAAATATTATCCTTTTTATTTTCAACAGGATTTTTTCTTTTTTTCTCCCTTGGAACCAATAGAGAAGTTCTATCCACTAATCTAACTTCTTCCAATGTTTTCTCTACATGAGACATATCATAACCCCTATCTTCAAATTTTTGTTTCATTATTTGTGATTGAGTATCAAAATCTTTAATGTCAGTACAATTTTTTCGAATACGTAGATACTGTCCTTTAGGGATATTATCTATCCACTTTCT